>NC_066585.1:230206222-230513365 GCF_024323335.1 Lathyrus oleraceus
TCATCAAAAACGGGAAGAATGTGAAGGCATGCTTCTCAAGAGTTTTGATGACGACAAGATTCTACAAAGCAAGAATGGATTGACAAATAAAATGGTTGAAAGACTTAAAGCAAAAACAAGTTTCATATTATGTTAAGTCTTGAATAAATACTTATGGATTGATCATGCATGATAAGGTACATAGAATTCAATCTTTCTAATGAGTATACAAGTGTTCAAGTCCTCATAAATTCATATCATGTTTAGTTAATATGTTTGGATGCATCTTACTAAAGGTTTTCTCTTTGAAAATTAACCATTTTTAAAATTTGGAGAGCTGTTAATCGGTTAACCTCCCGGTGCTAATCGATTAACAGGCTAAACTTTTCAAATAATCTGCATGTTACAAGGGTGTAACGGATTAACCATATTCGGTTAGCCGATTACCACTATACTAGTGCCTGAAAATATTACATTTTTTCATTCTGTTGGTTTTAAAGATTGGCTCTTGAAGCATGGAATCCTTTCATGAATTATACTGATTTGTAGAGGTGCTTTAGTGTTATATAAACACCATTTCTTCAGATTTCAATCTCACCTCCTTTTTGCAAAATTTTCAAACATTCAAATATTCTCTTCATCTTTCAAAAAAAAATCTATGTGTTCAAAACCAGAATTTTAGAGTGAAACTTTCTGCACTTAACCTTCATAGAAAATCTTTATAAGTTTCATTTCATTCATAGTGAACACTTGTATAACATTGAGAGATTTGTTTGTTACAAGGAGAAGATCAATCCATAGATTGATATTTATACAATTCGATTTTACATACTTATAAATAATTCAGATTACTTTGTGTATCCTTGTTGTCCAGGATTGTTGGAAACAAGAGGTTCATTAAAGGGAGGATTGTTCTCTTTTTGAACTTAGTGAAAAATCCCATATGATTGTTCTTGGTGTGATTGTTAGTGTCTATATAGAAAGACTAGGAAGATTCTTGTAAAAGCCCTAACAATAGTAAAATCTCTTTCATGTTGAAAGGGGACTGAAGTACTCTCGATCTGTGAGGGGAACCAGGATATCTCTCTTTGTTCTTTATCTTTTCAGCATTTACCGTATTCATCACATAATAATCTCAAAGGAAAGATTCTTAAAACAAGTCAAAACCGGAAAAAGTTTCATAGTACCTAATTCACCCCCCTCTTAGGTGCACACTCAACTTACAAAAAACGACAGCTACTAACTCTAGATCATGCGTATGATAATTCCTTCCATGAACTTTCAATTGTATGGAAGCATAAGCTACAACCTGGCCATTCTGCATCAGCACACCACCTAAACCCATATTTGACGCATAACAATATACAACAAAAAGCACTCACTTGGATTCAGAAAAATTAACACTGGAGCAGTCGTCAACTTCTTCTTGAATTCTTCGAAACTTTCCTCACATTTCACATCCCAAACATAAGCTTTCCCCTTTCGAGTCAACTGATTCAAAGGAAAATATAATATTGAAAAGCCTTCGATGAACCTCCTGTAATGACCATCTAAGCCTAGAAAACTTCTGGTCTCCGTAATAGACTTTAGTGTCTCCCACTTTAACACCACATCGACTTTTGACGGATCAACAACAATTCCCCCACTTGTAATCACATGACTGAGAAAACTCACTTCTTTTAGAAAATAGAAACATCAGTTCTCCATTATTGCCAACTCTAGAAACATCACAGTCTTGATGTAGCAGTTGAAATGAACTTCAAATCTCCATCTTCAACAAACTCAAGAAATAACACTGACTTATCCAACAACCTATACTCTTGCAAAAAAGGCACGACGAACCAAATCTCCACACTTGTAAAAATATCAGAGAGGAAGAAGCTTCTCTCCAACTTGTTTCAATCCCGCTCCTACAGGTAAGTGATTAGAAAAACAAAATAGTATCGGCAATGTTCCACACACATATCGCATACTAGGAAAAAAAAACATTACAAAACTTGGCCAGACTGACCAACCAGACTCTGATATGACTATGTAACACCCTAAACCCCGCATACAATTTAATATGGAACTTAATTAAACAAAATGCAACAATTCAGGGTGTCGCACACAATCAAACATAGACTGCTCTGTAACACGGGTTATAACATAACAATTTAGAACCTGTCATCGCATGCTCACCTTCACTAAGGGTGTCATTACAGTGGAATCATTATTAAATGAAATAAACACAATATTGCAACTCATGTAATTTAGTCTCATAAACCTCAACCTTCATAACACAACAAAAGGAGTTATATTATTCAACTCACAACAATTTTGAGAATCTCAACAAAACATAATTAATAACTTTAACAAAATAAAACAAGTGAAAGAAAACACTCATAGCCCAATGTTACATGATCAAAGCAAAACCATACTGATAAAATGACAAACTAATGGAAGTCACTCCAAAAGCTATCTTCCACTTACTTCAACAATACTACTCCTGAGTATCTGCACGATGCCCATGTAAAGGCAACTTTGAAACAGAAGGGGTGAGAATACACTTCAATAATTAATGGTGAAAACAAACGGGAGTAAATTATCACATAACAACAACATACACATTACTCAATGAACACTAACATATTAAGTATTCTCATCCAACAACACATCAACAATAATCAATACAAATTCAACACTTATGCAATGTAATCAACACTGACTCAACATGTATGTAGTACCAAATATGAATACTCAGGTTCATTTTCCTCCTCGATCCTCACGATAAGATCAAATTCCCTCTTGGAACCAGAGCACACCAAAATCGTTACCATCACGATAAGTAATGCTTCACCGATTCCCACTAAAACCAGCTACTCTCACTCGATCCCCACCATAAGACCAAGGGTCACTAAAAAGAACTGAATTTCCGACAACATGAATGCATGGACTCTCAACATGAAACAACAACAATACAAACACATTGGCCCCTCTTCTGACCGTGTATGCCACCAACAACATAATCAACCTAAACATATCATATGTATAATTAAATATGCAACATATTTAACATTCACCACAATTATTCATCACAAGAAACAATTAAATAATGTTATAACAACAACAAATAACACAAATACTAGCAACTCAACAATTGTAACTTCATATGCATTTGATCATGTTACTTCACCAACACGACGATAAATCATCGTATAAACATAATGATTCGGTAATCGATCATACAAGTCTTCAAAAACATCCCTAAAGTAGGCATGTGACTACCTCTAAACTATCTTACTAGTCACTACAATGATTGATCTCCGAGCGTTAGCTTTCTAACGCTTTAAATGATGCGTCATTTGGACCTATGGATCAAAAGTTATGACGTAAATTGTCGGACAACTACACATGTAATTTTAATCAATTATTCAAGTCATTTCCCTACATTCAGTCTCTGAAAACATTAGTATTTTACAATATTTCTCATTATCTTTCCAACACTTCAAACCGTATCTCAATCCGAGTCACGAAACTCAAGTTACAACGAAAACCGTTGGGACCAAAAAATTTGTACACAGAAGTTGTAACCGGTTACACCAAAACACGTAACCGGTTACAGTCACAAAAATTTCAAAAAAAAATTAGAAGTTTAGTTGTAACTTGTTACACCAAAGCGTTAAGCGATTACCACTATATAGGAATGAAAAAACATAATTTTCACTATTGGAGGCTTTCCGGATCTCTGATTTCGATTTCGTAAAAACCCCCGATCTCAGAATTCAACATACTACACGTATTCATTGATTAAAACAACAATTTCACAATAGTTCACATATTGGCATCAACAAAATCATTCAATCTCATCAATTTATGTTTATCCCAAACCTTCCAAACCCTCAAACATGGTGGAATATATTTGACATCTCGAAATAGAAAATACTGCACATATAATAGCAACAAAATTCCCACCAAATTCATCATGCAACAACAATTATAACAAAATATTCAGAATCAAGTATTAGAACACTCAATCCTACTGGAGGTCAAGGACTCCGCCTTCTACCCCCTCATACTTAAACACCCATTAAATAAGCAATCTCCCTCATTACCTTAATTCCTTGCAGCATTTGGGTAAAATTCAGGTTTTATTGATCCTTCTTCCTCAACTCCTAGCCTTCTCTCTATTCTCTCTTGCCTCTTGCCTCTTTCTCCTTTTTTCCAATTTTCTACATACCGATCCAAAAACTCTTAAACTTAGGTTAGGATCTTAACTTATATCATTAGGATAATCTTTCTAAAATCAAAATTCTGACTCAACTCTTATCCCTCTTACTCTTTCCTCCCTTCCACTTCTCATAATTTCCCTTTTGACCCAATGTCTCTATTTTATCATTATAATTAGATAAATCAAATGAGTTACTATTATTTAAATATTAATATTCTCGATTTAATCTAGTTTTCTCCCTACACTAAACAATGCTAACTACACACTCTCCAACACTTATCTATTTAGTTAAATGATAATAACTAAATTGCACAATTATAATTAAACAAAACACCGAAAATCATCATAAATCACCAATAATTCAAATTTAAACAATTAATAAAATTGGTGTGTTACATCTATCAAGCTCTAAAGCAGTTCATCATACAAACTAGATCCTAGTGATTCACATAAGGAAATGCATTCCAAAACAGCTTGTACCGGGGGCCAACACATGTTCATCAGTTCAATATGTGTACTCCATTACAACTCATAATAAAGATGCACAAGCATGATTCAACCGAAGCCAACAACTTCAATCCTAAAGTCAAAAAAAAGGTAATTCAAGTCATGCCAATACCAATATCACTGAGTTCATATCAAGGACAAACATATTCGAAAACCAAAGCAAATCATGGCATAGCTCAATCTCATCAATGCATGTTTAAGCATTCAAACACATAAAGATAATGCAAGCTTAATACCAAGTATACATCTAAACATATTTTCTTACATACATCCATAACGCTGAGTCATGTCTCAATTTAAACACTTCAATTCAAAAACCATGACAGTATTTTGACAAACCTATAACAACAAGTAAAATTAACCCTTAACTACCATAACTAATTCTCAACAAACTTTAACCAATGATCAACATCAACATCTTCACCTAACCTATTCAATTAACTAACTTTTAATAGTTAGTAACTAACAGTTAACAAACATAACTATCCTAACCAAACTAATTGCCCAAATTAGTTACAAACCTCTAACTGTCAAATAACCAACCTAATAATCATCTAACAAACTTCAAACTAATTATTAATCAACATAACTAACCCTTCCCCGTTGCCCTAGCTAACTACCCGAGTTAGTTATCACCTTTTCCCACCAAAACAAATTTCAAACCTCTAACTACCAAACTAACACATTCCCTATTAAATTTTTTAACCTAAACATAGTGTAAAAGAAAAACAATCTCTCTTTTATTCTCACATTCAACCAACACACAATCTAACAAACTTTTGAATCACTCTCACCCATTGATTAACCCTATCCACTAATTACAATCTAATGGCCCCCAATCATCAATTTCATAACTGAGTTTCCCTCTCTTTTCGATCTTCATTCACCTATATAATCACTACCTCTCTCAATTCATCAAGATTTATCAATTCACCTATTGTTACTCTGTCCAATTCTCATCCTAAACCTCACTGATAGCTCTCTCCCCACCATTGGCAGAGCTTAAACCTTTGAAGCTCCGAGCAATAGAGGTTGGATCCTCTATCCACTCACCTATTCAAATTCAAACCCTTACCTAATCTCTACATCACTACATATTTTATTTAGTACCACAACAATCTCACTACAACCTTCACCAAAAAATTCAAGAATAAAAGGAAAAAAAGAAGAGAAAGAGAGATGTTGAATAAAAAACAAGAATCTTGGAAGAGTACTCATACCTGAAAATTTCAATCTTCTCTGGGTTTCTATCAATATCTTCCCTAACTCCTACTTCGACCACGACCAATCTCCTCCTTGTAGGTAAACACAAGCCTTCAATTCTTCTTCTTTTCTATTGATTCGGGATACCATGCTAGGATGCTTAGCTCACTGAATCTCATCCCTAATCCAATTGCTTGATTGTACATGGATTTGGGGTTTAATTTAAGTTGTTCATAGTTGGGGTTTGATTAGAATTTTGGGGATTAGGAGAGGTATATGAGGTAATGAAAGAAACAAAGGTTGGACAAAGGTAAAGGATAAACAGATGAATTGATTGGTGCAAGTTTGGTCATGTTTTGGGCTCCGCTACCGTCAGAGGCGATTTCCGATGCGCCGAAGGCGATCTCAGGTGACTCAGTGGGAGAGAGAGGAGAACGAGGGTTTAAGTTGGGAGTAAGGTTGGAAATGAGGATTTTTTTCCTTTTCCTTTTTTCTGACCCTCTCATGGGCTTAGGTTCAAAGCCTAGTATCCTTCTACCCAGCACAAACCCTTTCCTCACTTGATACACCCCTAAGTCTAGAAACAACAAAAAATACATGGGCCTCACACACTTGGGCCTAGCGCCCTGAATGCTTATATACTCCCTTCTTCATTTTTACACCCCTGGTAGAGTTTTCTTTTTTTATTATTTATTTATTTTAGAAAATTCATTTTAATCTTCTTAATACACCAAAATGGCAACTTAGAAATGATTAGAATATATACTTAATTAACATTAGGACTTAATTTCCTAATTAAGTTTAGATTAGAATTAATTAAAATCTGGGCTTCATATCATTAACCTTGTTTTTTCTTTTTTCTTTATCTTTAATTCATAATTCATGATTGGTTGCTTGCTTGCCTGATGAATAAAATGACATATAATCTCTTGCATGTTCCCTTAGGTTCTTTATTCAATTCATATATTAATATCATGTTATTTCTTAACTGAATTAGAAAACTTTAGGACTCGTACCGTGTAGGATCCTTTAGATCAAATACAAATTCCGTTCATATTCAAAACCCTGGAAAAATAAGCAAATATATGCATGACAACATTAGGCTTTATTCCCTATTTTTGGTACCCTAATTCTTTCAATCATGTCTTTTTTTATTCATGTAAAACTAAAACTTCTATTTCTTAATAAACTAAAAACACTTTAGAAATACGATGTGAATTGTGCGCATGAGCCTTAAGAAATAGAGAAGAATGAGAGGGTGTATTCCCATCCATATTTTGAATATCTTTGGATACGGGACGCATGATCCAGTTGTTCAAAGTATTCACCTTCATTCATATACTTTAGTTTAATTCAAATCAAGACAAATTTTCATAATAAAAGGAAGAAAAAGAGGAGGATGTAAATTCTCTCTCCACGAATGTTCAGACACTATTGTAGAGCTCCCTGTCTAAATGTTTGTCTTTAGACGAAAATCAATCACAACCAATATCAAAAGCATTCCACAATCATTCTCTCTTGGTTTTAATATAACTCCTCTTGGTTTTGACACCCATACTCTTCCTTTATCCTGTTTGCCTTGTTAATCCTCTATTTTAGGAAAACTCTCTTTCTTTTTCCCGTTTTCCTTGTTAATCCCATAGTTTAGGCAAACTCTTATTCCTTTTCTCCATTTTCCTTGTTAATCCCCTAGTTTAGGCAAACTCTTATTCCTTTTCCTCGTCTGCCTTGTTAATCTCCAATTTAGAAAACCTTTATAATTTTTTATCCTTGGTTCAGACACCATCTTTACATTTCTTTGTCCTTGATTCAGGCCAAACAACAATTTATATTCATTAAAGAATTGTTATAATCCATTCCTTAGCATTCAGACTAACAACTTAGAGCATCCAAACCAGGAACAAACAACTAACATCAAAATACTTCTAGGATATTATTATAACATTGTTCCCTAAAATCAACCAACAAATACTTATTTTCTATCCCACGATCTATAGATCTCTGGTTTTGTCATTGCACCATGAGAATACGTAGGTACAAGGTTTCAAAATCTTGGCGAACACATTAATAAAAAATTTATTTTCCCTCTTAATTAAAATCAATTTCAATTAACCTTTAGATAATAACACCCATATGTGCAAAGAACAATCAAAATCGTTCCTGTTGAGTAAAACGGATGTGAGGGGTGCTCATACCTTCCCCTTGCATAACCAACTTCCTTGCCCAATTCTATTCCCTTTTGTTTTATTGATATTTTCCCTTTCTCTTAGAATAAATAAAATTCAATGGCGAATCTATTGTATATCGAGTGTGTAATGCACTCAGGTATTTTTCACGGTGCAATAGTTGGTGACTCTGTTAGGGAGTACCTAAGCAAGTTAAGCTTAGTTTTGTTTGTTTTCTATGCATGTTTGGGTGTTTATCTTTATTGTTTTACTTGATTTATTTTATTGTATCTTTACTGATTTTAAATATTCATCATATTCTAAGGTTGGGTTTCTTGATGTTACTTGAGATAAAATCTCCCTACCCAAGCTTGAGTATACATACAGGATAGAATCATGGATAGTCATGTTTAATTGCGTTTCGCGCATTGGGTTGACACGATACCCGCACCCAGACTAGATTCACTTGGAAGTACCACTGTCATGCAATCATTTTCAATGATAAGGTATTTTCATTTGAATTCATGACTCTAGGAGGTCTTTTTAGGATCTACCTTTTTTTTCAAGACTATAACATACTTGTGAGATGGATATGGTTTTTTTTTGCAGGAAACCTAAAACTTTACCTACCTTGAAAATCATAAATATGTCAAACCTTTGAACCTATACTTTGAGAATCATATGTAGTTTATCTTGAATATGCCGAATCTTTAAATCTGTGATGTTGCATATCATATCATCATAAAAAAATAATTTAGCATATGCATACCATTTCCAGGGAATTCAAAATTATTAGTCTTTGTTGAGCATTCCAAAGAACATGAGTATTAACAGAAAGAGGAAGTACAGTTACAAGATCGTAGAACCTCAGTTGAAGGATCTGAGAGGATTGGGGTCCCGTTTGGTTCTTGTAATAGATATGATTTCAATAAATATCATGGCAACCTCCTGAGTATGTTGAACACTAAAGTCAATGTAATGGCCATCCACACTCTTGTGTAATTCTACGATCGTCCATTGAGATGCTTTACCTTTCAAGGTTATCAATTGGCTCCCACATTGGAAGAGAATTCACATATCGTGGGGATTAAGATCAAGGATCAAGTTCCATTCAATAGCTCGAAGGAACTTTCTAAGTTTCACAATGTAGCTGAAACACTCTACTTGGGGAAAAAAGATGTATAAATTAACCTTAAGCCTAAAGGTGGTACTTATGGTTTCACCATGAGGTTCTTGATGGACAAAGCTACGACCTTTGCTGATACAGAAAGTTGGGATGCTTTCAACACAATACTTGCTCTCCTCATATACGGGATAGTCTTATTCCCCAACATTGAGGATTTTGTGGACTTGGCTTCAATATGCATCTTCATGGCCAAGAATCTCGTTCCTACCTTGCTTGCCGATAATTATTACCCAATTCATTAGAGGAATAAGAAAAATAAAGGAACTATTGTATGTTGTGCACCCTTGCTATACAAATGGTTCATGGACTATTTACCCAACAAAGGCCCTTTCTTTGAAAATGAGGTCAATCTCAAATGGTCCTAAAGGATTATATCTTTGGCAGCTAATGACATATCTTGGTATTCTGGAGATTACGATGATATCAAGATCATCCTTAATTATGGTAACTTCCCTAACGTACCTCTCATAGGAACTAAAGAGGGAATCAACTACAATCCATGTCTGGATTTGCGTCAATTGGGTTACCCGATGCCCGACAAACCTAATACCAAGTTACTGGAAGAATTTTTCTTAAATGAAGGGGTTGATAATCCATAATTGTTGAAGAAGATAAGCAATGCTTGGGGAGGGATTAATCGACATGGGAAGGCTGAACTGGGTAAGAAGAACTGTACAGCTAAAGATCCTTAAACACAGTGGGTCAAGGAAAAAGACAAGGAGGTCATGTTGCATTTTCCTTTGGAGACTTCCATGAATCCACAACCTGCTGAATCAAATAATGTTCCTATCAAAAAGTTCACCGAACTCAAAGTTATCATCCAAGGATTGAAAAAATAATATGAGTAGTTATGATTGTGCCTCAATCAAGTCACCCGTAAAAAGGATGACATAAAGCTCAACCTTGACTAGAAGGCATAGAAAATCCTAAAGAAAAAAGAGATGATCCAGGATGAGAACAAGAAAATAAAACGTATAGGAGACCCTGGCAGTACTCTTATCACAAAAAAATCAAGAGTTGGACGAAGCCTATCGTCAAGTTCACAAGATGGACATTTGGTGGAAATTGGCCGCAAAGACTAAAAAGGAAATGAGGGAACAATTTGAAGCTCAAGTAAAGAGTCTCCAAGCTGAACTCAAGAAAAACCAAGACTACCTATAGGGCAAACAATGCATAAATGACCAATTCGAAAACCTGCTTACTAGACTTCAGCATGAGTTGGAAAATGCCTACAAGGATATCAATGAAATTCTGGCAAGTAGATCCCGGATGTCGAACACGATGTCACGACCTCAGGGTATACACATTATCACACAACAAACAATAGCAGGATAAACAAAATAGTAAATAACACAACCAGTTATTACCCAGTTCAGTGCAACGTCACCTACATCCGAGGGCTACAAATCCAGGAAGAAAATCCACTATCACATAATTTGATTCAAGTTCTGAATAACCTTAGTGTTTATAGACTTCTCTCATAATCTCTACTTATGGACGTTTCTATCTAGGGCAACCCTAGATATGAGACCCCTCTTACTTTCCTCAATCACATAATAACACACAACAAAATAACATAATCCACTCTTACTTAAAAGCTTCTGAGGGATAGTAAATTATAACTCAATACACCTAATCCAATTCAAGTATCAATGGGATACTCAAATGGCTCACATAAAACACACACACGAAACCGTAATGATAACACAATACTGCACTGCTTCGACACATTCCTAGGTTAAGAACTACTATATATATAGGAATGATACGCATGGGCTTAGGTCTTTGATATGAAGCAAATCCAAGATATCTTCTCAATCTTCTAAAGATATGATTCTCATTAAATCAAATGTTTCCTATTATGTCTTGACATTGGTTCCTTCGTGTACAAGACAAGATATGATATTTTTCAGTCACGCGGAAACACACAATAAAATATAATAACTAAATCTTTAGAGAATTTGTAGGAAACACAATTAAGGAGACTAAATATCATAACTAACGTAAGCAGGATTATGCAAAAAGCAGCCAATAACTAAAAGACAAACCTAACAATCTCCTCCTTTGGCAATTTTTGGCTAAAACAATCTTTGCAACGGTCAGCTGTCAATAAATAGAAGAGACAAACAAAGGGATGTATATAAACAAGAAAGCATACAACATCCTTTTACACACAATCATCAGAGGCAGGCGCAACGAATTAATAGGCCTCATATTGTAAAAATTATAAGCGCAAAAGAAAAAAAATCCTTCTATCTTAGATAGGATGTTAGAACATTGTTCTTAACATCATGAACAACATAACCAAATTAGGCTCTCCCCTGAGTATTAGAAGAACATGTTGAGTTTCCCCAAGGGAGACTTCCCCTACAGACCTGCACATGTTCCCCCTCAAAGAGTAACCCATCCAAACATTCAAACACACCAGTCCAACACAGTCAAAACACACTAACTACTCCCCCTTTTTAGCTATAAAGTTTTCAAAACAAAACACATTTACCATACCATCAAAGTCAGTCACACAAGATTAAGACGGTTACACATCAAGAAGCACCTAAAGGGTGCACAAACTAGAATCCAGGGCACAACGCACAAACGCAACAAATTCAGGAACAACACACAAAAGAACTATATACCATTGATCTTCATCACTTCTAGTCTCTTCCTCATCACTAGTAACAATTATGTCTTTATTATCCTCTTCCTCATCACTTCCATCAGCTTTCTCACCACCTTCCTCTTCAGAAAGAGCCTTAATCAACATTTCAAGTTTGTATTTCTTTTCAGTACAACTCTTTATAGTCTCATCTAAAGTCTTGCAGGTGTCTTTTAGCTCAGTAAGAATGCTTGTTCTATTATTGAACCTTGAAGAAGTTTGTCTAGATGTCATGATAATGTCTAGGACATGTTTCCCAGTAAACAATCTATAATGAAATATGAGAGAGGAGGGTCCCTTTTACAAGTACTCTCAAAATTGATCAATATGTTGGGGTATTGACTCAGGATAACTCGACAAATCAAAGAGGGAAAAGCTATTGGCATTTTTAAGCATAAGATGCAACATGTTTCATAGTCTGAATTAACACATAAGACCCAAAATCAAAATTTGACTTGGTCCCAACAATACAGATGAACTTACCTAGCCCAGTATCTACATTGGAGGTGTGATTGGTAGGCACCCAATTAGAAGCTCCAATTCTATGGAGAATAATATACTAGACACCTAAGGCCCTAACATACATTTTTCCTTTCCATGGCCATTCTTTTACTTGCTTAGCAGTGATCTCTTTGTAGATGATATTGTCTGAGACTTCAATTTTAGCTTGTTCTTCTTCATTTCTTCCTAAGAACCTGTTGATTATTTCAGGAGAAAAATACACACATCTTCCTCTGACATACACTTTTATAAATTCCTTGATCCTTTTATTGTCACACTCTTTGGAGATGTTCACAACAAATTCTTTGACCAGCATTTCATAGCACTTCCTAAAACCTGTTATAGTTTTCACCAGACCAGTTTCTTGAATCAAACTCGACACCTCTTTACATTTAAACACATCATTCCCCAATTCCATTTCCAATTCTCGCCTTCTTTGATAAACATATTTCCATTTTTCAACATTTTCAACATAGTGAAAAGAGATGTTGTCAAGTGGAACTTCATGAATGTTGGTTGGAATCTTCTTCCCAGAAGCTTGCTTTCTGGAAGTGGAGATGATGTCTTGAACATTATGTTCGACATCCTGATCATATTCACTAGATTCGGAAGGAACTTCCTTCCTTTTCAGATACTTCTTCTTAGGTGTAGGAGTAACCACATTGCTCCATCTTATAGTGGGACCAACATTAGCCTTCTTCCTGACATATTTGGAGGGAGTGCTAGAGGACCCAACAACTTGACCTTTCCAACTATTCAATCTTTTAGATATGCCAGGAGCCAGTCTTTTCCCGATAGGGATATCATCAGAGTCCAATTCCTCAATATTAACAATGTCAGTGGGTTGATCAACATGGTTTTTATCTTTGTTGCCTAGCTTATTAATTATATCATCAGACATTTCTTTGTCTTGAGATTTCTCAGGAGAGAGAGTAGGTGCATGCATATCAGGATTATTTATGGGGTTCTCAGAATTGTTATCCAGTTATGTGGAAACATCCAGCACAACATTTGTCTTGGGGTTAATCCCCAAAACTTGAGATATCAGCACACAAATATTCTTATCAACATCGTCTATACCAGCAACAATCACGCTAGATTTACTCAAGGTAGTAATAGATCTAGGTTTATTGCTGGTTCTAGAAGCTTCAACGTTATCAACAACATTTGTCGCAGTAGAGAAATCTTCATTCATACCAACATTAGGTTCAATGCTGATAGGGTCTATATACAAGCTAGTCATGGACATGGGTTTATTCACAACAATGGGAGGTTCAGGTTCATTCATATTTTTTGCAGTTATGGAGGGAGTGGAAGAGGTACTTACTTTAGTAGGCTTGCTTTTTCTTGAAGAAGAAGTTCTAGATTTTCACATGGGGGTTGCATGGACATGAATGATTGAGATAGGAACATCATCAGTGATGACATCAGAGAGATCTAACTCAGTGCCAATATTATTAAGGTTTGCTTTCTCTTTGGAGGATTTTCATGGAGTGGAGACAGAAGCTTGTGACATTTTTGATGATTTTGTTGGAGAGGTGATGGAGAGATGAAGATGTCTGAGAATGCGTTTGAGAGAGAATGCAAGGGTTAATGTGATGGTGTTGTGTTTGGAAAATAAGAAGGACGTGTAATGATGGACTTTGAGTTTTGTGCATAATTAAGTGGAGGGAAGAGAAATTTTGATTTCTTTTTCCCTTCTTCAGTATTGCTATAAATCTTCAAGCATAATAATACCCAATTCGCCCCTTAGTTTTTCAAATTTATTGCATCTATAGCTTTTGTAAATATGTCTGTCAATTGATTTTCAATAATTACATGGTCAAGAGTGACAATTTTATCTTCCACCATATCCCTAATGAAATGATGTTGGATATCAATGTGCTTCCTTCTGCTATGCTGAATAGAGTTCTTGGAGATGTTAATAGCATATAGGTTGTCACAGTACAATGTCATGACATCTTGTTAGACATCGTATTCTTCTAACATTTGTTTCATCCAAATCAAATGAGAGCAGCTGTAGCGGTGTATTCGTCACTTTATGATTTATTGATTAAACCAAAAGCAAAGCATACAAATAAATCGAGTCGCCACCGCACTTTTATTTATCCAAAGGATTGGCTAAAAAGCGAACAAAAGCCTAAGAAGTTTTACACATAGAAAACTAAGGAAAAGATCAGAGAGTCTGGGTAAGGGGTAAATTACGCAATGGGAAGGTGTTAGGCACCCAAAACGTCCTAGGTACTCCTAGGGAGCCCTTATCACACTTGTTGTATAAAAATGTTT
Organism: Lathyrus oleraceus; assembly: GCF_024323335.1. Taxonomy (NCBI): domain Eukaryota; kingdom Viridiplantae; phylum Streptophyta; class Magnoliopsida; order Fabales; family Fabaceae; genus Lathyrus; species Lathyrus oleraceus. The sequence goes on from NC_066585.1 coordinate 230,220,916, forward strand.
ATTTGTTTATGACATATTGTGCAAACATGAATGGGAAGATGAGAAAAGAATGTACAATTTTATTATTTTTGTGTTTGAACGGATGAACCCGTTGCCTATGTACCTTTCCATGAAAAGGTAAAGGATCAAAATGCCGTAGTTCGGCTAAAAGATTTCCAAAATATGAATGGGTTCATTTTAAAACAAGAGCACTAAGGCTTTTCATTATCAACGGGAGAAAACTCAACCAAGACCAACAATCCACCATGCGAGGATAGCTTCAACATACTAGTGAGGGGTTAACCCTATAATAAGTATGGAAGACTTACAATCAACTCACTAAGGATGTGGTGAGATTTACATCAACCACTATGAGAATTGAAACCTATGGCTAATGTATGAAAACATATCAACAATGGACAAAGCCACCAAAACAATTGAATGGGTGAAGTTAATTGATTATGAGTATTCACAAAATATGGTCAAAGTATGATTAAAGTTCAATTCAGAAAGAAGTGTTATGGAAAGTGAAGTTGGAAAAGTCAAAGACTTAAGGTCCAGGTTTCTAATTTGAAAAGACATAAAAATGTTTGCACACTATGTATTTACAAGTTTTAAAAGTCAACAAGTGAAAAGGGATTTTGAAACAAAAAGGAATGTGGATGAGGGAGTGTAAAACTTCCTAGAAGTTCACCTCTTGAAATCATATAGAAGATGATTCAAGTGTGTCCTTTGGAATAGGCAACAATGCACATAACAGGTAAACAAAGTATCAGGCAAAGTCAACAAAAGCGGATACCGGATGCCAATTACTGGACTTATACCAATCTCCTAAAACAAAGATGGATACCAGATGCCACTCAATGGACTTATACTAATCTCCTAAAGCAAAACAAAACATGGATATCAGATGCCAATCAACTGGACTTACACTAATCTCCTGAAGCAAACGAAGAAATGATATCGGATGCCAATCAACTAGACTTATACCAATCTCACAAAGCAAACACAAAACATGGATATCAGATGCCAATCTATCTGGGCTTACTCTAATCTCCAACAGATGATCATGGGAAAACAAATGCCAACAACATGGACTTACAATTGCATCCTCACATACAACAAACAAAATAAAAGCACTAAGCAAAGAGGACATAAGTGGCCAATGAAATGGTCTTACACTCAATCCCTTCCAAATCATAGGAACAAAGGCCAATGAATGGACTTATAGTTGATTCCTCCTTGGGCAAACAAAGATGTGTCACAAAGATAATGAAATGATGATCATGCAATAATGAACAATTAATGATAATAAATGCACAAAAGTAAACAAGCAAACATGTACAGATGAACCAATAAGCAATCAAAGATTCAGTTAGCACACACTATATACAAGCAATTAGGCTCAAGCAAGAGTTAGACTTTAAAGTCAACTGGAATGGGGTAAGTGGTGCTCTTAACCTTAACATTGAGAGTTAAGGTGAAGCAGATGAAAGGATATGAGGGGTGTGTCTCATGGCTTCTATCTCTGGTCAGAGAGAGCATTAAATAATAGAAGGTGTGGGAGTTCAGAAAGTTGGAACTCTCTCCACAAGTTAATGACTCTATAGATCTTGGGTTAAGATCCACAATGCTTCAACATGTAATGTGAGCAAAGGGATGACACACAGAATAGTAGGAGATGGACTACACATCTCTTTTATCTACCAATTGCCTTATCAAAAGGACTTTTCCTTCTTGGGGACAAAGCTAAACAATCACAAACATTGCCTCTTAAGGAGGACTTCAGACAGGTGCCTGGCCAAGTAACAGGCCAGGTCTTCCAGACTACATGAAGAAGAGATGTTATACCTAATTGGTTAAGCAACCAAGCAAGTTCAAAATGAACTTAAGCAACTAATGTACCTGAAAACAATCCGACTCAATCAGTATTCAATTCTAAAAAGTCAAACAGATAATCCAACAGTCAACAGACAATACACAATCAACAATCAAGGCTATATTGTGCAAGGCACAAGCTCAACTCAAATGAGCTCAAAGCATCCTACAAAACGAGTCAAAGTTAGTCCATAACAATCAAACACACCAACTCAAGCCATGTGAATTAATCTCCTTAAAGCCATATGCTTCTTAACTTGAAAACAAACTCAAACATGAGAAGCAAACCCTTAGGACAAAGCCTAGGGTCAAAGAAGGAGGAATAATCCAAAACAGAACATGAAAATTGACAAGGATCAAGATTTATCAATTAAGAACAATATCCAAATGGTCTCATATCAAAAGCATTCATCAAATTCATTTCATAAAGCAATCATGTCAAAGCATGCAAATTGACAGCTCAATGAGGTAAACAGAAAGAACCAAGGCAAATCAAATCAAAAATGGCTCAATAAATCTCAAGAAAAATCATGGTTAAACAGAACACATCAAATGAGCAACATACCAAAATTCATGACATTTGGATAAGCATAAGAAAGTCAAAGAAATTCGCTAAGTTAAGGTAAGCATTAACAAGCTCAAACAAGACTACAAATGGTGCATCAACTTAAGGCAATCCTAAAATAGAGATGACATAATATAAATGACTCAAACCAAAGCCAGGACACACTTCAACATGTCAAGAATCAATGTACAAAATTTCAAGCTCATATGATAAGGCATAAGAATTTCACAAATCATGAAAGTTCAACACTCATCAAAAGTCCAAACATGACTAACCAGCAAAGAAAATCTCAAACAAATTGGAAATGGATCCAAAAATTCTACAAACATTCATGATCAAACCTAACATCCAGAAGAAGCATCATGCAAAAATTCAAATCATTTGGCATTGAATTGGCATGGTAAATAAAATCAGCAAATTGGTCAAGAAATGGTGTGACACACATTGTCACACCTCCATTAATCACATCATAACTCAACATCCAGAAATGATAAAAATGCAAACTATATACCAAAATGACCATTAGGATGTCTAGTTTATGCATGTCAATTTTCATGTTCATTGGATTAACCATCATCATTTTACAAACAAAATAGCAAGCAAGGTGCAAGATATGACATACAAACATAAACCCTAGGCCAAAAACAATTTCAACCGTGCACAAATTCTGTAAGAATAACTAAAAAAAAAGAAGACACCATGAAGATCATTATGCAAAAAATCTCATGTGATTTGGACAAGTATTTTTGGAGTTATGAATTTTTGAATGAATGAGAAAATAAAAAAACATGAAATAAGGCATATGAATATGATAAGCATAAGTGAAGTACAAATGCAAAAGCCAAAATGCAAATGCTGGAACTCGGAATCGAACCGAGTAGAAATTTGAATGTGGCGCTCAAGCTTAATGAAACGCTTCGTTTCATTAATCTCACGTGGCGAGGCAAAGCATTTCAGACCAATCAAAGCGCCACGTGAGAGCCAAATGGACCAGTGCATGAATAGAAACAAGAAATCACATGCATAAGCGCGCCATGAGGATCAAAACAAGTCTAGAAACAAAACCCTAGCTATTCATCACGTGTTCATCATGTTCATCATCATCAAGATCCAATCATCACAGAAATTCACCAAACATATATCAATCGAATCATCATTCAACACACATCAATAATCCAGCATCAATTTAACCTAATTCTAACTGTATCAAATGAATCGAGCAGTGAAAGTTTCATCAACCAAACTTCAATTCAACATAACTATTTCAATATTGCATGAAATCAATAGATCTAAAGTTCATCATACTCTATGTTCCAAGATCTACAAGATGCACATCCTAATTTCATGAATTAGAGCAATCGAGAACTGACCTCTATGAAGATGCAGAGTTGGATTTGCTTGATTCAAGTCCTGGAAACACGAAACAGATGCTCTATCAAGCTTGAATGAATGAATGGATGCAAGATTTCAGCTCAACAATGCTTGATTCCTCTTGAAATCTCAACTGCCATGGGAAGATGCAAGTCCAACAGTCCACGATTTGGCTTGAATTCTGCAGGATCTGGCTTCAATAATCCTCAATGGTGCTTGCAGATGATGAACAGCACAAGAAATAGGCAAGGCTATGAAGAAACTCGATGAAAAAAGTTGAGAGAAATTTGAGAGCAAAAGTTTAGATCTGAAATTCTGAAGTTGTTCTTAATGAATTCTGTTAGGATTATGAATATATACCCTCTGCTAATGAAGCTCCTTAATCATGATTAGGCTAATGCAAAAGGATTAGTGAAATGGAATGGTTTATGCAATTTGGCCAAAACACCCTCATATGTGCATGGCATGCTACAGTGCTCGTTTTTCACTTGGGACAAGTTTTAAAATCAGTTTGGAGGCAAATGAAATTGGTTAGAAGTGAATGTAATGCATAGTTTTCAAATGCATACTTTCCCTCCAAAATTCAAATTAAATTCAAGTGAAAAATGCAATATTTTTGTGATGAGAATTGATGAAATGTGATGCATGATTATGATAGTGCACATCAAGATGGAAATGTCACAAAAAGAACCATTCCAATTGGCCTTTTGGTTCAAAAGTTATGCTAGCTTGAAGTTCAAAATTTCTTGGCAATGATTGATCCATAACTTTTCAACCACAGATGAGAAATTTATGTTCTTGGACTTTTTGGAAAGGTGAGAGAAAGATCTTCAACTTTCATGTTGGACAAAATTTCATTTGAAGCTTTCTTTATGATGTAAACTTGAGGAGAAAACCTTTCCATTTTTGGCAGTTTGAAATTACAGGTCACTTACTATTTTTGGAAACTTTTCATCTGACCTCAAATCCTTCATTGTTGATGTTTGAAATGTCAAATGAGACTTGTATGGACATAAATGAGGCCTCTCTAACCATCTCCCACCTTCAAATCCCTGATTGAATGCACAATTGACTTGTGTTGACTTTTCTAGGGTTTCAGCTGACCTAGCTATGCTCTGATGAAATCCAAGCCTCTACCACTTGAGATCTTGATTCAAAATGGTGTCATGGTTCATATGAACTCTTGTGAATGATCAATGGTGCCCAAATTCTTCAGAATGGCCATCATCTATTGCTCAATGAATTGCCTTTGACTGGCTTGACCTAATGGTTGCTTCATCTGCAAGTAACAAGGTTAGATGACAATATTTTTGTACTTTTGGTTAGTAAACAAATGAAAAGCAATGATATACAAATGCAAAACATGCTTGGTGATCAAGAATCACTCTCAAAAGATGACCCACCCACTAAGAAAGCAAGCAAGGTGCACAATGATCCTTGAGGCAATGATATGATATGATGTGATGCCATGAGGGATCTTAGGGACAAAATTGGGGTCTTACAGATGCCCCTATTTAAGGTCATTCTTCCCGGAGAAGTGAAGTTTAGAAATCTTCATCTCGACGCGGTAGAATGGGCTTAAATAACAGTAATGAGACAAATTTTGGTCCCTAAGAGACCTCATGATGCAGATGTATGCATGTAAAAGACACAAACTCTGTGGGGATATGGTTCACACAGAAGAAAAGACGATCCGTCGGAGTAATACACTCACCAGGAACAGAGACCATACCAGGACTCTTGTGGGGGATAATAAAAAAGAGAAAGAAAGGCGTGAGCAGGACACGACTCTGAATTGGGGAAAAACAAAACTGACACAGCATGACCAAAACACGACTGGACTGGAGACCTAACTGGGGAGTGAAGGACTCACACTAGGGATCAGAAGATTTCCAAAGGAAGACAAATCCACATGGAAAGACATAAGCTGACTCAAACTATCCACAAGGGATACTTCGGATAAAAATCCGGACTCGGACCAAGGAACGATTCACAAAGAACCTCCCTGTCGGGGAAAATTTGCATATATTGGGGAAAACGCCAATACATCAAAAGGGTAAAAATCACCACAAGAACTCCACCGGGAAAGGTCTAACAAAGAGACTATCCTGGGGAAAAGCAACAAGATGAGATGTTACCGGTATAAGGGTAACAAACTCAGGAAGAATGAATATATAAGACCGGTATAAGGGTGAGAGATATCAATCAACCAAACATCTGAGAAAGACCTGAAAAAGGTACATCAACTCAGGAAAATCTGACTCCGCAGGGGACCAAGGTCATAATAGGGAGCAGAAAGGAAGGAACACCAGGGATACCGAGGTATATAATAGGTGACCGACCAAAAACGTGAATTGGTATATATGCCAAAACACTCATCATCCGAAAGGAGGGCTTGAAAAAGCAAATCGACTTACAGGATGGACATTCGAATCCACAACGGGAAAACGAATCCTACTCAACTAGGGACACAAACCCAAAGAGTGCATGAGATATAATATCCATTACCGTCAGAACGTGGATAGAATACTCGCATGAGATATATTATCTATTATCGTCAGAACGTAGATAATACACTCGCATGGTAAGAAACACCAGGGATACCGGTTACTGGGTATATAATAGGTGACCTACCGAAAACGTGAATTGGTATATATGCTAAAACACTCATCATCCAAAACACAAACTGGTTAAAGGATGGATATTCGATTCTACAAAGAATACGAATCTTACTCTACTGGGGAAGATCAACAAAGGATTCCAACCAAAGAGTGAAAGAGATATATTGTTCATTACCGTCAGAACGTGAATAATATACTCGAAAAGGAAGAGACACCAGAGATACCAGTTAGGGCATATAATAGGTGATTAACCAAAAAGAGAGACAATCGATACCAAGCATACGGGTAAACGAAAGACAACTCAGAGGGATAAATTGCAAGCATCCGGCAATTATACAACAACAAATAACAAATATTCGATTCCACAAGGGGAAATAACGAATCTTACTCGACTGGGGAAACACAAAAGGCTTCGACTGAAGAGTGCATGAGATATATTATCCATTATCGTCAGAACGTGGATAACATACTCGCATGGAAGATTATCCACAACCGGTTACTGGGGTTAACAAAGGATAAATCGACCGAAAAGAAAGGCATCGGGATACCAAACTAGGTATATAATGATGACCAATCAAAAGGAGCAACAACATTACCAAGCAAACGGGTAAATGAAAGAAGACCCGCTGGGGATAAATTGCAAGCATACGGCAATTACCCACAAGAACTAGCTAGAGATGCATTGATAAACAATCAATGATCCGGGGGACGAATCACTAGTAAACGGTGAAAGGACCCACTGGCGACTTCAAACGGAATAACATTGCAAGCATACGGCAATGATCCAGAAGACAACTTACTAGGGATACAATTGCTAGCAACCGGCAATTATCCACAAGCAAAGGGAGGAATATCAACATCAAATATTGAATGAAGATAACCACAAAGAGTAACCATCATCGGTTAGGATGAACAACAAGGTTAACTCTGCAAAGGGGAGAAATTAGGGTTTACAACTACCGAATACGGGGTAGAAAACGAAAACTCTGGCTGGGGATAAAATTGCTAGCAACCGGCAATTATCCACCTGTACCACGAGGCACAAACTCCGCTGGGGAGAAAAAACACAACATCATAACAATCCGCCATCAATCAGATCGAACCACAAAGGTTACCTCTGCTAGGGGAAAAGAGATAGGACTTACGACTACCGAATACGGGGTAGTGGCCAAATCAACTCTTGCTGAGGAAAAGGGTATATAACCACAAATTCCACCAAGAAGAGGGAACATAGGACTTACAACTACCGGTATAAAGGTAGAGGCCCAAAAAGGTTCCGCTGGGGATAAAAGAAATAATGTCGGTTACTGGGCAAATTATTCATTCATTCCACAGGGAAGCACAAGAAACGATTGACAAATGCCAATTCGGGATCGATCCGAAAAGACAGACTGAATCAAGACTCGTCCTATGAGGATATAACTCAATAGGAAAATCCATCCCAATATATGTGTTGGGAGGAAACGGAAGAAACCGTCATCCACGAGGATAATCTCAGTGGGGAACTGCAGAAGGAAAATACAGACATTTTCTGCTTATGGGGCTGACTCTATATGGAGAGATTTTAACACCCGACATCTGCTCGGGAAGATCTATTGGAGATCTATATCACCCATAGTAGGAGAACAACAAACAAAAGATATATGGCAAAAAATGCAACATGAATATCTGAATGTTTATGATTATGCATGAATATGCGTAATTTATGTTTGATGAATGCTGACAAAACAGACATATCTAACACAAACAGGCCCAGGAATCAGACGCCCGGTACTATACTTCCAGGGAAAAACCAACTGGAAAGCCGATCTGCAGGAGATCTACATGCTGAAAAGCAAAGATCTGCGGGGAGGCAAAAGATCAGAGATATCAAAGAAACACCCAATCTCTGAGTAATGGATCAACAACAACCCAACTGGAGTACAGAAAGTCACAACAGGCACAAACAGCCACAAAGACGAATCTGTTGGGGAAACAGAAGAAATCCCAGGATATCTGCAGGGGGAATCCTCAGTATCAAAAATTCATTGCATAAGCGAGAATTGCTATGAAAGCAACTCCACACAACTCCACTGGGGAACAACCCACTGAGGGAGAACAGATCATCCACGTAGAATCTTCTGCACAAGCAACTCTACCTGGGAACACAAGTAGTCATTCCATCGGGAATACACCCACTGAAGGAAACACAGATCACACAAGTAGATTTTGCAACAAGCCACTCTACTGAGGATCAAAAGCAATCAGGAAATCAACCCAATCTCAGGATGATAGACCACCAAACAATCCTATTGGGGAAACAGAGGTTTCAACAAGCAGAAACTACCACAAAAGCAACTCTGTCGAGGATACCAGCTCTGGCGGAAAGTCTGAGGGGATTATCATATATGCAATCCTGACTCTGTCGGGGATTCTGGCTCTGTTGGGGATACCAACTCTTTTGGGGATTTTGCATAGATACAATCTACCAAACCACAAATCTACTAACGACTCCACCGGGGAATTCACTGAAGAATCCACTGAGGACATGGAGGGGAACTGGGGACCAACCACCAAATGCCGACTCTTCTGAGGGGAACACCCACAACTGCTGAGGAGGAACACAATCACTACTCTGCTGAAGAGATAAGCGCTCTGATGGGGAGATATAGCAACAAATCTGCAGGCGACTTAACCCGGGAAGAGGGTACTGTTGGAGAAAACGAAGTCTTCCACAAGCGCTCTGTTCTGGGGATATATCACAGATTCCACTAGCGACTGTGCTGAGGAAAGATAGCAACAACCCTGCTTGCGACAATGCTGGGGAAAGCGGTAAAGTACCGGGATATCAATCCACCAACCACTGAATCTTCAAAAAGAAAGCCACCATGCTGAGGAGAGAAACAACAACTCCGCTAGCGACTGTACTGGGGAGAAACGGAGTACCTGGGTTTCCAACCACCAACTACCGAATCTTCCAAAAGGAAAAACACCCATGCTGGGAGAGAATACTGCTGGAGAAGAAAACGAAGTCTTCACCAAACACTCTACTTGGGGGAACAACCCCAACAACAACTCTGCTTGGGGAACAACCCCAACAACCAAGCAGGAGAAAGAGGATACAACCAATGCCAGGAATATGAACAAATGTCTTACCTGTTGGAAATCATGCCACCCTTGGGAGAGCACTGAGAAATTCTTGAGTATCCTTTCATCGTTGTGAATGTTCACTTTGTTTAAAACAACAATTTTGAAAAAATTTATTTGTTTAAAACAATGACATTTTATCAATTAAAACATGCAAAACATTTGTTGAATTGAAACAAATAAGAGTGCAAATAATTGGATAAAAAGCTCAAATTTACTTGATGGAATGGTAGCCTGCAAATGGCAAGACTCCATAGATCTGTACAAATTTGAAATCAGTGATATATATTGGAAGAGGGCTACATTGAACATAATGATCCTTTCTCTACCAATTTGAATCTCGATGTATGCGAAGCTTCAGTCGATGATGAATCGAGAATCTCTGACGAAAAGACAGCTGCGGAACAGAAAGTCTTGTCAGGATGCAGTTACTTGCCAAATCCCTAATTTTTGCCTAGATTACCCCAGGGTGAGGTACTCAATCTAGCGGGATGCAAATATTCTTTTTTTTTTAGTCTCTAATTTTTTCCTGGATCGCCCTTTCGGGTTCTCCACCGAGGCGCTCATTTTTGCCTAAGCCGCCCTTTCAGGTTTTCAACTTAGCGAGTTATTCTGTTTTTGATTTGCATATACTTTTTTTTAGGCAAAGTATTTCTTGACTGCATCTGAATTCATAGGACGAGTGAAATCCTCCCCATCCATTGTTGTAAGCATCAAAGCACCGCCTGAAAAGGCTCTCTTAACAACATATGGACCCTCGTAGTTTGGAGTACACTTGCCCCTAGAATCGGGCGCGAAAGACAAAACTTTCTTGAGCACGAGGTCACCTTCTCGGAACACACGAGGCTTGACCTTCTTATCGAATGCTTTCTTCATTCTTTGTTGATATAATTGACCATGGCACATGGCAGTCAATCGCTTCTCTCCAATCAAATTCAATTGGTCATAACGACTCTGAATCCATTCAGCATTAGTCAACTAGGGATTTGAGGGTATAATTTTTCTTTTTTCTTTTTCCTTTTTGAAATTTTTTTTTTGATTTTTGATTCTTTTTTTTTTTTTGATTTTTGATTTTACCCTCTTTTTTTTTATTACATTTGTAATGCCCTAGTTTGACTGTTTTGCTGATTCTCAAGATACAGCTGAATGAGCTTCTTTCGTGCTCAAGAAGTCGGGTAATCTCATCAGGAATCCCCTTCAACATCATCTTCCTCTGCCTCGAATACAGGGAATTCAAAATTGGGAGATGGCGTTGGATCATTATGTTCAATGGGTTTTAGAATCAACCTGCATAATGATTTTGGTTAATGAAAAACTTTAGGATTTAAACAAGCAAATCATTATGCAGATGAAAAAGGATTGCTTTTATTCTTGTTTTTATGGGTTTTTTGTGATCACTGATTTCATGCAAAAGCAAAAAGTGAAAACAAATGGAAAAACAAATGTTTAACAATGCACTAATTGAATGAAAACATCATTGTATATATGCTGCCAACAATGTCATCACTTCTCCTTTTGGCATAGGAGAAGGGTTTTGAACAAAGTGAACAATTACTCTGATCTATGGATGACTGTAGGAACATCTACAGCGACCCAATTGTGGCAGACACCACCAGGTATGATGAAATTGTTCAAATCCTCTGCATCCTCTTCCAAGATAGCAGCAGCTTCTTCAGGTTGATCAGCATGGATGAATCCCGCACTCTTGAACAAACCATGCTCGTTGAATGCCCCAGAGGAATAGCCAATGCCAGCCCGGGATCTATTGTCTTCAAGCTCAATCATCTTCCCCAAACCAGCAACTGCACCACATTCAATGGCCAGTTTCGCATCTTTGTAGGAAGCAAATGAATGAGACTTCTTCTCAATTGGTTCATCAATAGATAAAGCTTGGAACGGAGTTCCAACTTCATCCTCGGCATCAATATACGAGAAAGAAGACAAGTGGCTAACCAGGAGAGCCTTTTCTCCCCCTACCACAACCAGTTTCTTGTTCTTGACGAATTTCAGCTTCTGGTGTAGGGTGGATGTCACGGCACCAGCCTCGTGAATCCATGGTCTACCAAGGAGACAGCTATATGATGGGTGGATATCCATGACCTGGAAGGTAACTTGGAAATCACTTGGTCCAATCTTGATTGGGAGATCAACTTCCCCAATCACGGTCTTGCGCGACCCATCAAAAGCCTTCACAACAACCCCACTCTGCCTCATAGGAGGCCCCTGATATGATAGCTTCGAAAGAGTGGATTTTGGCAATACATTCAGAGATGATCCAGTGTCCACCAGCACGTTGGACATGGCATCAGACTTGCAGTTCATAAAAATGTGTAAAGCCATGTTGTGGTCTCTTCCCTCCTCAAGGAGATCAGCGTCACAGAAACTCAACGTGTTGCAAGCAGTGATGTTTGCAACGATGCTATCAAACTGTTCAATAGTGACGTCGTGAGCAACATAGGCCAGATCCAATACTTTCTGCAGAGCCTCCCTATGGGGTTCTGAATTCAGAAGCAAAGATAATACGGAGATTTTGGATGGCGTTTGTAGAAGCTGGTCTACAACATTGTACTCACTCTTTTTGATGAGCCTTAGCATCTCATCACATTCTTCATTCACAATGCCACTCGGGCCAATAGAAGAATCAGGAGTCTTTTGTACAGAGGAGGGTTTGGCAACAGGTGCCGGATTCTGAACACTCACAGCCGTCCCAACCGGACGCTCGGCAGAATCAGAAGCAACAGCTCTAGCCTGAGGCTTAGGAGCAGAAAACACACGACCACTCCGGGTCAATCCACTTACATCAGCGATATTAACAACGGAAGTTGAAGGCAACGGCACTTCTTTCCCATCTTCCACAGTAACGGGATTATACCTGAAGGGAACCGCTTTATCAGATGAATAAGGCACAGGGCCTGCAGGCTTGATTGTTAGAGAAGGAGAGACCTTCGGCTTGCTGCCATCATAACGAATGACAACGGGCTCAGGCAGCTTGAACACAAGGGAGATAACATTCACTTCTGGTTCATCTTCATCAACATTACGGTTCTGAAGAATCTCTATGGTTCCTTCGTCTAACAACTCTTGAAGCTCTCTTCGCACTTGGCGACAACCCAAACGGTTAACCGAGCAGATGCGGCATCTGTCATGGTCATGCTCCATATGGCTGTATTGACACAGCAAGCGATGCAACTCGACCAGTGACTGTCTAATATGACTGACATATTTGACTTTATATTTCCCAGGACACCCCTGGACCATATTCACAGATTTCCCATGCTCGGGCAATGGGTTCTTGGTAACATTGGGGCCTGAGTCCTCAAAGCTCAGAATACCGCACCGCATAAGGTCTTGCACCTTAGTCTTCAACGGAAAGCAGTTCTCTATGTTATGACCCGGAGCACCGGAGTGATAAACACAGTGTTGATCTGGCTTATACCACCACTGAGGATTTGTAGGCACAGCAGGAGGATCCCTGAGAGTAACCAGCTTCCTTTCCAACAAGGAAGGATACAATTCAGCGTATGACATAGGAATCGGATCGAAGCTTATCTTCTTCCTATCATAATTCAAATTAGCTTGGTTACTAGTGCTTCCACGAGGCTGGTAAGCCTGTTGCTGTGGACGGTGCTGTTGCTGATACTGAGGTTGCTGTTGATGCTGATGCTGCTGAGGCTGCTGATACTGAGCATTATCTCTGAAAACAGGTGCTATATGAGCCACCTGGTGCTGATTACTTGCACGGCGTGCAGGCTTCCTCTGAACAGAGGGTCTTCTGGATTTAGCATGGGATTGCACAGCATGTGCCTCCCCATCTTTCTTCTTAAACGCCCCATATCGTTTAGAAGAGCTCTCATCTTTAGCCAAACGTCCTTCACGGACTCCTTCCTCCAAGCACATCCCCATGTTCACCATCTCGGTGAAATCAGAGGGAGCACTCGCTACCATCCGCTCATAATAAAATGAGCTAAGAGTCTTCAGAAAGATCTTAGTCATCTCCTTCTCTTCCAGCGGAGGAGTGATATGAGCAGCCAATTCTCGCCACCTCTGGGCGTACTCCTTAAATGTCTCCTTATCCTTCTGGGACATGGCCCTGAGTTGATCACGGTCAGGCGCCATATCAACATTGTATTTGTATTGCTTGACGAAGGCTTCGCCAAGATCGTTGAAGGATCGGATGTTCGCACTATCAAGGCTCATATACCAACGAAGAGCCGCACCGGACAAACTATCCTAGAAATAATGGATCAGAAGCTGATCATTATCTGTTTGAGTAGACATTTTTCTAGCGTACATAACCAGATGAGCAAGAGGGCAGGTGTTCCCTTTATACTTTTCAAAGTCAGGTACTTTGAATTTTATCGGAATCTTAACACCGGGAACAAGGCAAAGTTCAGCAGCAGACTTGCCAAACAGATCTTTCCCTCTGAGAGTCTTCAATTCCTTTCGCAGCTCAAGGAACTGATCATTCATAGCTTCCATCTTCTCATTGACATCTGGGCCCTCAGATGGCTCAGAATGATAGATGGTGTCGTCTACCCGAGGCATGGTATGCACGACAGGAGGAGCAGCAGCAAGGACCGGGCTAGATGCCGGCATAGAAGCAAAAGTTGGAGCAGGAATATCTGGCATGAAACCCGGAGGCATACCCCAAGGAAACCCGGCTGGCATGGCATGAGGCGCAAAGTGAGCACTGGCAGCTGGCACAGACGGAGCTACAATTTCATAAATAACCGTCCTCTGGGGAGGAGTTGCAGGAGGTTGAGAAGGTTGATTCTGAGCAGCAAGGAGTTGCTCCATCAAAGCGCCAAGTCTGGCGACCTCTTCTTTCAATTCACGGTTCTCTTGTTCCAACTGATCCATTACTCTGGCAGAATTGGCTCTTGTATAGTACCGGTGAGTCAGCTTGTCTTCAAAATAAATGAAGAGCACAGAGTTAGGCCACAGACAAGAAGACCAAGAACAACCTGCTTATGCAAAATGATGCATGCAATGTTTGTGCATATGCTTTGTTTTTATTTCAAGGAACTTTTAGGGCATTCATTTGCAAATTTGAATTTTTAAGCATTTAATATCATATGGGAAATATCTCATCAAATATATTTGAGACAAAGAAGTACAACATTTTTTATTATTACAAAGAGAAAAGGAAAATAAACATCCTACGGATCTCTAGAAGCTAGGGATGCTGGAAAACGAGATGCACACAACTTCTTGATCTCTCTCTCATAGGCTGCTTCCATATCCGCTTTCTCCTTTGCAAGTCGATCATACTTCCTCTTCCAGAACTTGGAAGACTGAGGAAGCAGAGAAGTCCAAGTATCATTCGGATCATCGATCACCTGATGCTCGAGAAACTCAATCAAAGCGTCCTTCTCCTTCAGCTATTGAAGCAACTCTTCTCTTTCACGGATCCAGGCACGTGAAAGGTCTTTTTCTCTCAACTCCTCTACGCCTTGGTTGGGGAGGGTTGAAGGCCCAGCCACATCCAACGGTGTAGGTCTCGGATGATCATATGGCATCAGATATTCAGAAGCTCTCTGTCTAACCCAAGAGGTATATGGCTCCAAAGCAATGCAATTCTTCATACCCAATTCATTCCTACTCTTCTTGCAGATCTTGCGCCAAGCGCGGACAAATCTGGCTTTCAGGCCTTGGGGATCTTTACCCTCCTGAAAGAATACGCCTTCTAACAAAATGTTATGAGGTTTATCCTTTAGGGGGAACCCAAGCTGACGACGTGCTAAGATAGGATTGTAGCTGATCCTACCACATGTACCAAGAAGAGGCACATTAGGGAATTCACCACAATAATCAATAATCTGCACAGTATCATACACGCGATCATACCAAGAGATATCATCATTAGTGAGAGACATAAGCCTCTAAGACCACCGTAGACATCCCTTGTTTTCCTTGAAAGCAACCGTCTGCGGTAAGTGCGAAATAAACCACTTATACAGCAGAGGCAAACAGCACCCAATAACTCCTCCACCCTTCGCATTCCTCCGATGCAAAGAGAAATAGGCATCACCCAACAGAGTCGGAACGGGATTAAGAACTGAAAAGATCCTAATGGCGTTCACATCCACAAATTTGTCGATGTTGGGGAATAATACCAACCCATATATGAGCAGCACAAATAGAGCGTCAAAGGCATCCTCACTCATGGCCTTCCCATAAACTGTAGCTTGAGCAATGAGGAACTCAGAAGGAAGACCCTGAATTCCACCTTTGGTAGTCAGATTAGCTTTAATCAAAGCTTCATCTATGTGCAACAAGTCTGCGATCTCTCGAGCAGTCGGAATACTCTCCAAGCCACTGAACGGCACCTGATCCAGAATAGGGATCCCAATAAGATGAGCATACTCCTCCAAAGTAGGCAACAACTGGAAATCCGGAAATGAGAAGCAGTGATACAGAGGATCATAAAACTGAGCCAGAGTACTTATCAGTCCCTCATCAACCTGAGTAGTCAACAGAGGCAGAAGCTTCCCATAGCGAGCTTTGAAACCCAAGGGATCTAATACATAAGATGTCAGATTCCTTAACTCTTTCACATCAGGTTGTCTAAAGCTGTACTTCTTTGTATGCCGTTTTGGTCTTTCCATGTCTGAAAATTTTGCAAATAAACCCTTTAAGTTCCTTGAAAAATTTTCTGATTTTTCTGATGACATGGATGCAGATGAATGCATGAATGCAACAATCACACTCAAGGATCAAGCAAAGCACACCAGACAAAGGTCATGGGAAAGCTCATTGTATCCCTAATATCAATCATCCATTTTGGTGGATTATGGTTTTCACCTTACCGACACCCAAGTTCCATTGATATTAACAATACATGAACCGGCTCAATCATCCTTAATATCAATCATCCATTTTGGCGGATTATGGTTTTCACCTTATTGTAGCGGTGTATTCGTCGCTATATGATCTATCGATTAAATCATAAGCAAAGCATACAATGAAATTTCGAGTCGCCACCGCACTTTTATTTATCCAAAGGATTGGCTAAAAAGCGAACAAATGCCTAAGAAGTTTTACACGTAGAAAACTAATAAAAAGATCAGAGAGTCTGGGTAAGGGGTAAATTACGCAATGGGAAGGTGTTAGGCACCCATCACGTCCTAGGTACTCCTAGGGAGCCCTTTTCACACTTGTTGTAAAAGATTGTTATTTGTTATGACATAAGTATTGTGCAAACATGATTGGGATGAGGAGAAAAGAATATACAATTTTATTATTGGGTTTGCACGGATGAACCCGCTGCCTACGTACCTTCCATCAAAGGTAAGGATCAAAACGCCGTAGTTCGGCTAAAAGATTTCCAAAAGTTGGTGGATTCAATTTTAAACAATAGCACTGAGGCTTTTCATTATCAATGGGAGAACACTCGACCAAAACCAACATCCACCATGCGAGGATAGCTTCGACGTACTAGAGGGATTAGCCCTGTTTTCAGTACGGAAGTCTTACTGTCGACTCACTAAAGATAAGGGGAGGTTTACATCAACCACAATGATAATTGAAACCTATGGCTAATGCATGAAAAGATTAACAATGGACAAAGCCAAAACAAGTGAATGAGTGAAGTTAATTGATTGTGATTAGGAAAGTGGAGTCAAAGTATGATTAAGATTGATTTGAAAGAAGTATTATGAAATGAGTTTGAAAAAGTCAAGGACTTGGGGTCCAGGTTTTTAATTTGAAAACATGAAGATGTTTGCACAATATCTATGTCAAGTTGGAAATCAAAGTGTGAAAAGGTTTAGGACATAATGAGGATGAATGGATGGAAATGGGTTGTAAAACTTCTTAGAAGGTTCACCTCTTGAGATCATATGGAGGATGATTCAAGTGTGTCCTTTGGAATAAGCAATGGATAATAACAAACAAACAAGAAAGTCAACAAAAGCGGATATCGGATGCCAATCACTGGGCTTATACCAATCTCCTAAAACAGAACGGGATATCAGATGCCACTCTATGGACTTATACTAATCTCCTAAAACAAAAAGAAACTTGGATACCGGATGCCAATCTGTCTGGACTTATACCAATATCCAACATATGATCATAGGAAAGCAAATGCCAACTTGCTGGGACTTACAATTGCATCCTCACATAAACAAAGAAAAGCAAATATGGATGTCAGATGCCAATCTGTCTGGGCTTACTCTAACCTCCACAGTATGGTCCTAGGAATACAAATGCCAACTTGCAGGGACTTACAGTTGTATCCTCACATACAAACAAAACAACATGTGATCATAGGAAAACAAATGCCAACTTACAGGGACTTACAATTGCATCCTCACAATCAAACAAATGCATCAAGCAAAGATAAGATGAGTGGCCAAGGTGATGGTCTTATACTCACTTCCATATCATAGGAGCAATGGCCAATGAATGGTCTTACAATTGTCCTCAATGGGCAAACAACAATGATAATGTCACAAAGATAAATGAGATGATTATGTATTGATGAGCAGTAAATGATGATAAATGCATAGAGCATACAAGCAAGCATGTGCATATGAAACAATCAAGCAATGAAAGCATTCAGCACACACTATAACCACACAATGAGGCTCATACAAAAGGGTTAGGCATTGAAGCCAACTGGAATAGGGTCACAGGTGCTCTTAACCTTGCCATTGAGGGGCTAAGGTGAAGCAGATGAAAGGAGATGAGGGGTGTGCCTCATTGCTCTTATCCCTGATCAGGGAGAGCATTTGAATATCAGAAGGTGTGGGAGTTCAGAAAGTAGGAACTCTCTGCACAAATTAGACTCGATTGATCTTGGGTTTGGATCTCAATGCTACAACCATGTAATGGGAGCAAGGAGAAGACTCACAGAATAGTAGGGGATAGGTTGCTTATCCCTTTGATCTACCAATTGCCTTATTTGAAGGACTTTTCCTGCTTGGGACAAAATTAAACACACACAAGCATTGCCTCTTAAGGAGGACTTCAGACAGTTGCCTGGCCAAATAACAGGCCAGGTCTTCCAGACTACATGAAGAAAAAGGGATTATACCTCAATGCAAATTGCTATAAAGCAAAGCAAAGCAAGTTCAAAGAACTAAGCAACTAATGGTACCTGAAATAGTCAAACAGAATCAGTACACAATTCAAAAGTCAAAGCAAAATGAGAATAGAAACCAACAGTTAATATAATCAGATGAATGTGCAAAGCACAAGACTCAAATCATATGAGTCAAGCCACCTACAAAACAAAGAGGTTAGCTCATGATAAACAATCAAGCTTAATCAAATTGGATTGTTCTCTTTGAAGCATTGTTGCTTAACCTGAAACAATGAGCTCAAACATAAGCAACAAGACCACTAGGACAAGCCTAGGGTCAAAAGAGGATGAGAAAGTCAAAACAGCAAATGAAAGTCAACCAAAATCAAGTTTAAACAATCAAGAAGAAAACTCAATTGGTCCCACATTCATATCATTCATCATCATCATTTCATAAGCAAAGGAAGTCAAAGCATGGCAAATGAAAGCTCATAGAAGTCAACAGCAAGACTTAGCTCAAAACCAATCATAATCAATTCCAAAAATCATAAAATAATTCATGGTCAATCACAATCCACATAATGACATGCATATAAAATTTCAGCTCAATTGGATCATGGGAAGATGGTCAATTAAAATCAGGAAGTCAAGACAATTTCAAGTATGCACAAAGAAGTCAAACAAACATGTGTCAACTTCAAAAAATCATAACTAAATTAAAACAGATGAGAAATGAATGGGATCAACACCAATGCAAAGCTCAAGATGTCTAGTATGCACATGTAAAATTTCATGATCATCCAATGAAGTATGAGAATTTCACAAAGGAAATGGGAACATGTATCACACAAAGTCAACAATTGACTAGGCAGAGAAGAAAAATCTCAAACAAAAAGGAAATGGCATAATTAATTCCAGGAAAATTCACAAGTCAACTAGACATATGAGAGAAGGATCATGCAAAATTTCACATTAATTGGGAGTCAGGAAGCATGTCAACAAAAATCATGAAATTGCATATCAATGGTGTGACACAAATTGTCACACCCTACTTCCAAAATTCATATCTCACAAACCACATATGATAAATTCAAGAACTCTACATCAAAACAAACATGAATGAGTGTAGATTAACCACAAAAAATTTCAGGGGCATTGGATACATCATCACAATTTCACAAAAGAAATGGCAAAAGGTGTAAAATGTGCATACATGTCAAGAACCCTAATACCATTTAAAATCCAGCCAACCAAAAAATCAGCAAAAATCATGATAAAATAATAGACATTCATGTGAATATGATGGAAAAAATTTCATGAATTTTGGATTTAATATGATGATGTTATGAATTTTGTAAAATGGAGTAACAAAATGAAATAAGATGAACAAAATGACATGGTTTAGTAAGTCAACATTGACCGAGTGGCAATTTTGTAATAATAATTCCAACTAACCAAAACGCACCGTTTTAATGGGACACGCGAAATGTTGTAATTGGTTGTTATGGAATGGAACAGTAACAGAACGCAGCAACACACGTGAAACTCAAACTTTCTGGAAAAAATTAGGGTTCGCTACAGTAGAACACATATTCATCTTCTCCAAGAATCGTGGAAAATGAACATGCCCAGAAATCGACAGCAAGCATATCAATCGATTCAGCAAACCAAGCACAAGCATAATCCAAACATGGTTTTCATGAAATCATCTTCATCAAAGCAAATCGACTAAAAGCATATTTGAGCATACAAATGAAAATCCAGATTTCTCATGCATGGCATAACCATTTCATGTGATACAAGTTGCAATGGACTCAGCAATGAATAATCTACCATAAACATAGCATGGATTAGAGAAAGAAGGTGGTCGAAACCTTACTTGTTTTTGAAGAAATGGAGGAAGCAGTTGTTATTTGGATGATGTTGGCTCGAACAGATGGAGATAATGGTTGATGTTGATGTATACTTGAAGTAATCTAGCTCAGCAAGGTCTGGAATCTTTCAAATCTCGATTTGCCATTGTTGTGCTTTGAAGAAAACAGAGTTCAAAATCAGCTTCCAGCTGGGATTTGATGTTGCAAAAAGCTTCCAATTGATGGCTAGGTGAAGAAACCAACAAGAGTTGCTCGAGTCTTTTGAGAGTTTTGGTCAGAAATGCAATTTGGTGAAAATGCACATTGAGAGAGAATGAGAGTTTCTGTGTGATTAGAGGCTGCAGCTAGGGTTCCAATTCACAGAAAATGAAGTTATATATCACTGTTTAAGGTTGGTTAATGATGTGCTAAGCAGGGTTAACTTAAATGAAGTGAATTGCCATTTTTGCTAATTTTCCAACATGGTTCATGGAGGGTGTAAGGTCTGCACGAATTTGGGCCTCAAACAAGTTTCAAATACCATTCCAAACAAATCCTAAATGGCCAAATTGTTTAAAAATCCCTCATTTAAAAAGTCAAATTTTTGCACCACTTGAAATTAATGAAGTCAAGTCCAAAAATGGCATTTTGCATGGTGATTTTTGGTACATGAAATTTATATTTTTGGAAAGAGGAGATGAAATTTGGTTTGTAGGAAAAAAACCCCACCAAAATTGGCCAAATGGTTTGAGAGATATGGCCTTTTGAAGTTCAAGATTTTGTGAAAATGAATTGATCATATCTTGCCAACCATACATGGGAATTGAGTGTTCTTGGACTTTTTGAAAATGGGAGAACAAGATCTTCAACTTTCATGTTGGGCAAAAATTCATTTGAAGCTTGTATCATGATGCAAGATTAAGATCAAGAAGTTTCCATTTTTGGCAGTTGAAATTACAGGTCCACTTTCTATTTTGGGAAATTTTCTGTTTGACCTCAAATTCTTCCATGATGAGGTTTGGCATGATATATGAGGCTTGTATGGACATGAATGATCTCCTTCAAATAAATTCCATCCATCAAATCACTGATTAAATCCACAGTTGACCAAGTTTGACTTCCTGTTGACTTTTCTAGGGTTTTGCATGATTGAACCACTTCTGATGAATTCCAAACCCTAATTCCTTGAGAACTTGATTTCAAATGATGTCCCAAGTTGTATGAACTCTTGATTATTGATCATGGTGCCCAAATTCTGCAAGAATGGCCACCATCCACTGCTTTGACTGACCAATGACTGACTTTGACCTAATTGCTGATGATTGCTTCAACTGCAAGCAACAAGGTTAGACTGACAATATTTTTGTACTTTTTGGTTAGTAAACATGTGAAAAGCAAAGATATACAAATGCAAGACATGCTTGGTGATCAAGAACCACACTCACAAGGTAAACCACCCAGTAGGAGGGAAGCTAGGGCATGCAATGATCCTTGAGGCCATGATATGATATGATATGGGCCATGAGGGATCTTAGGGCCCAAAATTGGGGTCTTACAGATGCCCCTATTTAAGGTCATTCTAGCCGGAGAAGTGAAGTTTAGAAATCTTCATCTTGACGCGGTAGAATGGGCTTAAATAACAGTAATGAGACAAATTTTGGTCCCTAAGAGACCTCATGATGCAAATGTATGTATGCAAAAGACACAAATTCTGTGGGGAATATGATTCACACAGAAAAAAGACGATCCATCGGAGTAATACACTCACCAGGAACAGAGACTCTAACAAGACTCTAGTTGGGGATAAACAAAACTGACACAGCGTGAACAAGACACGACTCTGATTAGGGAAACAGAAAACAGACTGGAGAACTCACTGGGGAGTGAAGGACTCACCCTGGGGAAAAGAATTCCAAAAGGAAAATAAATCCATTGGAGAAACACAAGCTGACTCCTGGAGAAGCAAAAGGAAAACTTCACTGAGGAAGCACCAAAGAAATGAGATGTCACCGGTATAAGGGTAACAAAAAACAGGAAGGAACACCAAGGATACCGGGTTGTAGGTATGTAACAGGTGACCGACCAAAGACGTGAATTGGTGTGTGTTCCAAAACACTCATCATCCTGAAGAGAGCGAAAGCAAACTTGTTTATAGGATGGATATTTGATTCTATAAAGAATGCAAATCTTACTCAGTTGGGGGAACAAACAAAGTGTTCGACAAGAGAGTGCATGAGATATATTATCTATAGCCGTCAAAACGTAGATAATGTACTCGCATGGAAAATTATCCTGAACCGGGTTGTAGGTTGTTTATAGGATAAAATCAGAAATCGTGAATTGGTTTGTGTTCCAAAACACTCATCACCCTGAAGAAAGCTAGAACAGCAGACTTGTTTATAGGATGGATATTCGAATCCACAAGGAATACGAATCTTACTCTGCGGAGAAAACAATCAAAAGATTGACTCAAGAGTGAACGAGATATAGTATCCATTACCGTCAGAACGTGGATAGAATACTCACAAAGGAAGATTATCCTGAACCGGGTTGTAGGTTGTTTATAGGATAAGATCCGAAAACGTGAATTGGTTTGTGTTCCAAGACACTCATCACCCTGAAGAAAGCTAGAACAGCAGACTTGTTTATAGGATGGACATTCGATTCCACAAGGAATACGAATCTTACTCGACTGGGGAAGATCAACAAAAGATTCCAACCAAAGAGCGCATGAGACATATTATTCATTACCGGCAGACCGTGAATAATATACTCGAAAGGAAAATTATCCTGAACTGGTTACTGGGTTGTTTATAGGATAAGATCCGAAGACGTGAATTGGTTTTCACTTCCAAAACACTCATCATCCTGAAGAAAGCTAGAACAGCAGACTTGTTTATAGGATGGATATTCGAATCCACAACGGGAAAACGAATCTTACTCAACTGGGGACACAAACCCAAAGAGTGCATGAGATACAATATCCATTACCGTCAGAACGTGGATAAGATACTCGCATGAGATATATTATCTATTACCGTCAGAACGTAGATAATAAACTCGCATGGTAAGAAACACCAGAGATACCGGTTACTGGGTATATAATAGGTGATCTACCGAAAACGTGAATTGGATTTCACTTCCAAAACACTCATCATCCAAAACACAAATTGGTTAAAGGATGGCTATTCGATTCTACAAAGAATACGAATCTTGCTCAGCTGGGGAAAATCAACAAAGGATTCCAACTAAAGAGCGCATGAGATATATTATTCATTACCGGCAAACCGTGAATAATATACTCGCATGGAAGATTATCCACAACCGGTTACTGGGTTAATAAAGGATAAATCAACCGAAAAGAAAGGCATCGGGATACCAAACTAGGTATATAATGATGACCAATCAAAAGGAGCAACAGACATTACCTACAAAAGGGTAAATGAAAGACAATCTGCTGAGGATTCATTGATGAAAATCAAAGATCCGGGGAACACAATCACTGACACAAGGTGAAAGGACCCGCTGGGGATAAAATTGCTAGCATACGGCAATTATCTGCGAAAGACTTGCTGGGGATATAAGTGCTGATCTGAGCAACTTATCCAAGCAAAGGAAGATCAACATCAAGAACTAGATGAAGATAACCCACAAGGGAAATTGTCATCGGTTGGGATGAACAACAAAGTTAACTCTGCAAGTGGAGAGAACGGGGTTTATGACTACCGGTTTGTAGGTAGAAAAACCGCAAAGATAGGACTTACGACTGCTGGTTTGTAAGCAGAGGGCCAAAAGGGTGGAGGTAACCATAAAATTAGGGTTTACATCTACCGAATACGGGGTAGAAGACCAACAAATCTGCGTGGGGATAGAACAAGTCACAAATCCGCACGGGAAACCAAGATAAGGTTTATAACAAACCACAAACTGCTGAAGAGCAGGAAAATAGGATTTACAACTACCGGTATGAGGGTAGAAAACCAACACTCTGGCTGGGGAATAAAAGGTGTATAACCACAAATTCTGTCAAGAGAGCCAGGAAAAGTAGGACTTACAACTACCGGTATGAGGGTAGAGGCCCGGAAAAAATTCCGCTGGGGAACAACCCACTGGGAAGCACAAGACATTTGACAAATAGCCAATTCGGGAATTATCCGAAAAGACGGACTGAATCAAGACACGTCCTAATGAGGATATAACTCAAATAGGAAAATCCATCCCAATATATGTGTTGGGAGGAAACGGAAGAAACCGTCATCCACGAGGATATATCTCAGTGGGGAACTGCAGAAAGAAAGACAGACACATTTTCTGCTTATGGGGCTGACTCTATATGGAGAGATTTTAAACACCCAACATCTGCTTGGGGAGATCTGTAAAGAGATCTATATTACCATAGCAGGAGACACGACAAACAAAGGATACATGGCGAGAAATGCGACATGAATATCTGAATGTTTATGAATATGCATGAATATGCGTGATTTATGTTTGATGAATGCTGACAAAACAGACAATTCTAACACGAACAGGTCCAGGAACTAAACGCCCGGTATTATACTTCCAGGGGAAAAACCAGCTGGAGAGCCAATCTGCGGAGATCCATATGCTATAAAGCAAAGATCTGCGGGTACTGCTGGAGAAGCAGAGGATCAGAGATATCAGGAAACAACCCAATCAGGGTACAGAAAGTCACAACAGGCAAAACAGCCACCAAGACGAATCTGTAGGGGAATAAGAGAAAACCCAAAGTATCTGCAAGGGATCCCAGTGTCAACTGAGAAACAAAAAGTGCATAAGCACAAGCACAGACTGCTGTAGAAGCAAATCCACATAACTCCACTGGGGGAACAAACCACTGAGGGAGAATGATATCATCCAAATAGAATTTAACTGCATAAGCAACTCTACTGGGGAAAAACTGTCGGCTACTCTCTTGGGGAACAAACCACTGAGGGAGGACAGATCAAACAAGTAGATTTTGCAACGAACCACTCTACTTGGGGAGAATATACATAGCAAACTGATCACAACAAGTAGATTCTGCAATATAAGCCACTCTACTGGGGATCACAAACAGTCAGGAAATCAATCCGTTCTCTGGAGGCTAGAGCCGTCATCCGACCATGCTGGGGATTGAAGGAGTATTCAGCAGGCGAAACCACCACAACAAACATTCTGCAGACTAAGCTGAGGAAAAGGTGAATGCAATAACTGGAATATCAACTCAATCAACCACTGAATAGGAAAATAAATCCTGCTCTGCTGAAGAGAAAAACTCTGATGGAGAGATAGCAACAATTCCGCTGAAGACTTCGCCGGGGAAAAGGTAAAGTACCGGGTATCAACCACTGACTTACCGAGTCTTTAAAAAGAAAGCGATCGTGCTGAGGAAACAGACAGTTCCGCTGGCAACTGCACTGGGAAGAGTGATAACAACTCTACTCGCAAATCCGATGGGGATATCAATAACAGTTCTACTCACGACTGTGCTGAGGAGACAAATAAAGTCTGGGGCATACGACCCACTGGAGAAAGTGACGGGGCACCAAGATGACAAACCATCAACCGCCGAAACTCACAAGGAAACACCCATGCTAGGGAAAACTGCTGCTGGAGAAAACGAGGTCCTCAACAACACTCTGCTTGCGACTATACTGGGGGACAACCCCACCAACAACTTTGTCTGAGGAACAACCCCAACAAAGATCTGAAGAAAGAAGATACCACCAAACCAGGAATATGAACAAATGTCTTACCTGTTGGAAATCATGCCACCCTCGGGAGAGCACTGAGATATTCTTGAGTATCCTTTCAATCTTGTGAATGTTCACATTGTTTAAAACAACAATTTTGAAAAATTTATTTGTTTAAAACAATGACATTTTATCAATTTAAAACATGCAAAACATTTGTTGAATTGAAACAAATAAGAGTGCAAATAATTGGATAAAAAGCTCAAATTGATTTGATGGAATGGTAGCCTGCAAATGGCAAGACTCCATAGATCTGTACAAATTCGAAATCAGTGATATATATTGGAAGAGGGCTACATTGAACATAATGATCCTTTCTCTACCAATTTGAATCTCGATGTATCCGAAGCTTCAGTTGACGACGAATCGAGAATCTTCTGACGAAATGACGACTGTGGAACAGAAAGTCTTGTCAGGATGCAGTTACTTGCCAAATCCCTAATTTTTGCCTAGATTGCCCCAGAGTGAGGTACTCAATCTAGCGGGATGCAAATATTTTTTTTTCAAGTCTCTAATTTTTGCCTGAATTACCCTTGCGGGTTCTCCACCGAGACGCTCATTTTTTCCTAAGCCGCCCTTTCGGGTTTTCAACTTAGCGAGCTATTCTGTTTTTTTCATTTGCATATACTTTTTTTTTTAGGCAAAGTATTTCTTGACTGCATCTGAATTCACAGGACGAGTGAAATCCTCCCCATCCATTGTTGTAAGCATCAAAGCTCCGCCTGAAAAGGCTCTCTTAACAACATATGGACCCTCGTAGTTTGGAGTCCACTTGCCCCTGGAATCGGGCGCGAAAGACAAAACTTTCTTGAGCACAAGGTCACCTTCTCGGAACACACGAGGCTTGACCTTCTTGTCGAATGCTTTCTTCATTCTTTGCTGATATAGCTGACCATGGCACATGGCAGTTAACCGCTTCTCTTCAATCAAATTCAATTGGTCGTAACGACTCTGAATCCATTCAGCATCAGTCAACTAGGGACTTGAGGGTATAATTTTTCTTTTTTCTTTTGGAAAATCTTTGAAAAATTTTTCCTGATTTTTGATTTTTTTCTTATTTTTCACCCTCCTCTTTTTTTTTTTTTTTTTTTTTTTTTTTTTTTTTTTTTTTTTTTTTTTTTTTTTGTAATGCATTTGTAATGCCCCAGTTTGACTGTTCTGCTGATTCTCATGATACAGCTGAATGAGCTTCTTTCGTGCTCAAGAAGACGGGTAATCTCATCAGGAATCCCCTTCAACATCATCTTCCTCTGCCTCAAATACAAGGAATTCAAGATTGGGAGATGGCGTTGGATCATTATGTTCAATGGGTTTAGAAATCCCTGCATAATGATTCTGGATAATGAAAAGCTTTTGAATTTTAAACAAGCAAATCATTTATGCAGATGAAAAAGCTGTTTTTGTTTTTCATGGTTTTTTGTGATCACTGATTTCATAATGAAAAGCAAAAAGTGAAAACAAAGGAAAAACAAATGTTTAACAATGCGAAAATTGAATGAAAACATCATTGTATATATGCTTTGCCAACAATGTCATCACTTCTCCTTTTGGCATGGGAGAAGGGTTTTAAACAAAGTGAACCATTACTCTGATCTATGGATGACTGTAGGAACATCTACAGCGACCCAATTGTGGCAGACACCACCAGGAATAACAAAGTTGTTCAGATCTTCGGTAACTTCTTCAATGATAGCGGCAACTTCCTCTTCTTCAGGTTGATCAGCATGGATGAATCCTCCACTTGTGAACAAACCTTGCTCATTGCATGCCCCAGAACAGTAGCCAATGCCAGCCCGGGATCGGTTGTCTTCGAGTTCAAGCACTTTCCCTAATCCAGCAACTGCACCACATTCAATGGCCAGCTTAGCATCTCGGTAGGAAGTGAATGAAGGAGACTTCTTCTCGATTGGTTCATCAATAGATAAAGCTTGGAACTGAGTTCCAACTTCATCCTCTGCGTCAATGTACGAGAAAGAAGACAGATGGCTAACCAGGAGAGCCTTTTCTCCCCTTACTACAACCAATTTCTTGTTTTTCACAAACTTTAACTTCTGGTGTAGGGTGGATGTCACGGCGCCCGCCTCGTGAATCCATGGTCTGCCTAAGAGACAGCTGTAAGATGGGTGGATGTCCATTACTTGAAAAGTAACTTGGAAATCACTTGGTCCTATCTTGATTGGGAGGTCAACTTCCCCAATCACGGTCTTGCGCGACCCATCAAATGCTTTCACAACAACCCCACTCTGCCTCATAGGAGGACCTTGATATGACAGACGAGAGAGTGTGGATTTTGGCAATACATTAAGGGACGATCCAGTGTCCACCAGCACATTGGACATTGCATCAGATTTGCAATTCATGGATATGTGTAAAGCCATGTTGTGGTCTCTTCCCTCCTCAGGGAGATCAGCGTCACAAAAGCTCAAAGTGTTGCAAGCGGTAATGTTTGCAACTATGCTATCAAACTGCTCAAGGGTGACGTCGTGATCAACATACGCCAGATCCAAGACTTTCTGCAGAGACTCCCTATGAGGTTCTGAATTCAGCAATAGAGAAAGAATAGAGATCTTGGAGGGCGTGTGTAGAAGCTGGTCTACAATATTGTACTCACTCTTTCTGATGAGCCTCAGCATCTCATCAGATTCTTCATCAACAATGCCACTTGGGCCAACTGAAGAAACAGGAGTCTTTTGTACAGATGAGGAGGGTTTGGCAACATCAAGTGCCGGATTCTGAACATTCACAGCAGTCCCAACCGGACGCTCAACAGTATCAGAGACAGTAGCCTTTGGAGGCGCAGAAAATACACGACCGCTTCGGGTCAACCCACTGACATCAGCAACAGTGGTTACGGAAGTTGAAGGCAAAGGCACCTCGATCCCATCCTGGACAGCAACAGGATTGTACCGGAATGGCACAGCTCGATCAGATGTATAAGGCACAGGGCCTGCCGGTTTAATGACCAAAGAAGGGGAAGCCTTCGGCTTGTTGCTATTGTAACGAATAACAACGGGTTCTGGCAGCTTGAACACTGGTGAGATGACATTCACTTCAGGTTCGGCTTCATCAACATTGCGATTCTGGAGAATCTCAATGGTACCCTCATTCAACATCTTCTGAAGCTCTCTGCGGACCCGGTCGCAACCCAAGCGGTTAACTGAGCAGACGCGGCACTTGTCGTGGTTATGCTCCAAATAGCTGTACTGACACAGCATCTTATGTAAATCAACCAACGACTGCCTGATGTGGCTGACGTACTTAACCTTGTATTTCCCAAGGCACTCCTGAATCATATTCACAGATTTCCCATGCGGCGGCAATGGGTTCTTGGTGACGTTCGGGCTCGAGTCCTCAAAACTCAGGATTCCACTTCTCATAAGGTCTTGAACCTTAGTCTTCAGCTGGAGGCAATTTTCAATGTCATGGCCCGGAGCACCAGAGTGATAGACACAGTGCAGATCAGGCTTATACCACCACTGAGGGTTGACCGGTATAGCCGGAGGATCTCTCGGAGAAACCAACTTCCGCTCTATTAGAGAGGGATATAACTCCGCATACGACATAGGAATCGGATCAAAACTGATCTTCTTCCTTTCATAACCCATGTTTGCTTGATTACTCGTACTCCCACGAGGCTGATAAGCCTGTTGCTGTGGACGAGATTGCTGTTGTTGGTACTGCAGTTGTTGATATTGCTGCTGATGCTGATACTGTTGAGGTTGATATTGCTGACGTTGAGGAGTATTGTCCTTGAAAACAGGTGCTATGTGAGCCACCTGGTGCTGATGACTGGCATGTCGTGCAGGCTTGCTCTGAACAGAGGGTCTTCTATGCTTCGGCTGAGATTGCACGGCATGTGCTTCACCTTCTTTCCTCTTAAACGCCCCATATCGCTTAGAGGAAGAACCATCATCTTTAGCCAACCGTCCTTCACGGACACCTTCTTCGAGACGCATCCCCATGTTCACCATCTCGGTGAAATCAGAGGGAGCGCTTGCCACCATCCGCTCGTAATAAAATGAGCCAAGAGTCTTCAGAAAGATCTTGGTCATTTCTTTCTCTTCCAGCGGTGGAGTGATCTGAGCTGCCAGCTCACGCCACCTCTGGGCGTACTCCTTGAACGACTCCTTATCTTTCTGTGACATGGACCTGAGTTGATCTCGGTCAGGCGCCATATCGACATTGTACTTGTATTGCTTGACGAAAGCTTCGCCAAGGTCGTTGAAAGATCGGATGTTGACACTGTCCAGGCTCATGTACCATCTGAGCGCGGCACCAGACAGACTATCTTGGAAATAATGGATCAGGAGCTGATCATTATCAGTCTGTGTTGACATCTTCCTGGCGTACATGACCAGGTGAGCTAGTGGACAGGTGTTCCCCTTGTATTTTTCAAAGTCCGGGACCTTGAACTTGATCGGTATCTTGACACCGGGAACTAGGCAGAGTTCGGCTGCAGACTTGCCGAAGAGATCTTTGCCACGGAGAGTCCTCAATTCCTTTCTCAGCTCAAGGAATTGATCGTTCATTGCGTCCATCTTTTCATGAACATCTGAGCCTTCAGATGCCTCAGAGTGATAGATGGTGTCGTCTACCCTAGGCATGGTATGCACGACAGGAGGAGCGGGAACGGGGACCGGGCTAGATGCCGGCATTTGAACAAATGTTGGAGCTGGCAGATCAGGCATGAAGCCTGGAGGCATCCCCCAAGGAAAACCGGGAGGCATGGCATTGGGCTGATGGGCACTGACTGGCACCGTTGAAGTAGCCACTTCGGAAATAACCGTCCTCTGAACAGGAGTTGCTGGCTGTTGAGCAGGCTGGTTCTGAGCAGCAAGGAGTTGCTCCATCAAAGCGCCAAGTCTGGCGACCTCTTCCTTTAATTCTCTGTTCTCTTGTTCCAATTGCTCCATGACCCTTGCTGAATTGACCCGTGTATAATACCGGTGAGTCAGCTTGTCTTCAAAATAAATGAAGAACACAGGTTAGGACAAGAAGACCAGAAAAAGGGGTACCTGTTTGTGCAAGAATGATGCATGAAATGCTTGTGCAAATGCTTTGTTTTCAAGGAACCTTTAGGCATTTGTTTGCAATATTTTGAATATTTAAACATTTTAATTGCTCATGGAAAAATATTTCATTCAATATATTGAGACAAAGAAATACAGCATTTTTGGATTCATTACAAAGAGAAAAGGCAAATGACATCCTATGGATCCCTAGAAGCTCGGGATGCTGGAAGACGAGAAGTGCACAACTTCTTGATCTCTCTCTCATAGGCAGCCTCCATATCAGCTTTCTCCTTTGCAAGTCGATCATACCTCCTCTTCCAGAATTTGGATGACTGAGGAAGCAGAGAAGTCCAAGCGTCGTTCGGATCGTCGATCACTCGGTGCTCGAGAAATTCAATCATAGCATCCTTCTCCTTGAGCTGCTGCAGCAATTCCTCCCTTTCACGGATCCAGGCACGCGAAAGGTCTTCTTCTCTCAACTCCTCTACACGTTGGGTAGGGAGGGTTGAAGGCCCAGCCACATCCAACAGTGTAGGTCTCGGATGATCATACGGCATCAGGTAGGTGGCAGCTCTTTGTCTGACCCAAGAGGTGTATGGCTCCAAAGCAATGCAGTTCTTCGGACCCAATTCATTCCTACTCTTCTTGTGGATACTGTGCCATGCACGGACAAATCTGGCTTTCAGGCCTTGGGGATCTTTACCCTCCTGAAAGAACACACCTTCTAACAGGATGTTATTAGGTTTATCCTTTAGGGGGAACCCAAGCTGACGACGTGCAAGAATAGGATTGTAGGTAATCCCACCACATGTGCCAAGAAGAGGCACATTAGGGAATTCACCACAATAATCGATGATCTGAACGGTATCATACACGCGATCATACCAGGTGATATCATCATTGGTGAGAGACATGAGTCTCTGAGACCACCGTAGACATCCCTTGTTCTCCTTGAAAGCAACTGTCTGCGGCAAGTGCGAAATAAACCACTTGTACAGCAGGGGTAGACAACAGACAATAACTCCTCCATTCTTCATATTCCTCAAGTGCATGGAGACATAGGCGTCGCCCAACAAAGTCGGAACTGGATTAAGAACTGAGAAGATCCTAATGGCGTTCATGTCCACGAACTTGTCGAAATTGGGAAACAGCACCAATCCATAGATGAGTAACACAAATAGAGCCTCAAAGGCATCCTCACTCATGGCCTTCCCATAAAAGGTAGCTTGGGCAATGAGGAACTCGGAAGGAAAACCCTGAATTCCGCCTTTGGTAGTCAGATTAGCTCTAATCAGATCTTCATCTATATGCAACAAACTAGAAATCTCTCGAGCAGATGGAATACTCTCTAAGCCACTGAACGGCACTTGATCCAGAATCGGAATCCCAATAAGATGAGAGTACTCTTCCAAAGTTGGCAGCAACTGGAAGTCCGGAAATAAGAAGCAGTGATGCAACGGATCGTAGAACTGAGCCAAGGTACTCATCAACCCTTCATCAACCTGAGTGGTGAGCAGAGGTAGAAGCTTCCCATAGAGAGCTTTGAAACCCAAGGGATCTAATACATACGATGTCAGATTCCTTAACTCTTTTACGTCGGGCTGCTTAAAGCTGTACTTCTTTGTATGCCTTTTTGGTCTTTCCATGTCTGAAAATTTTGCAAATAACCCTTTAAGTTCCTTGAAAATTCTCTCTTTTTGATGACATGAATGCGGATGAATGCGTGAATGTATGAATGCAACAAACACACTCAAGGATCAAGCAAAGCACACCAAACAAAGGTCGTGGGAAAGCTCTATGTATCCCTAATATCAATCATCCATTTTGGTGGATTTAGGTTTTCACCTCATCGACACCCAAGTTCCATTGATATTAACGGTACATGAACCGGTTCAAACATTCTTAATATCAACCAGCCGCTTTGGTGGATTTTAGGTTTTACACCTGATCCGGGATCCATTGATATTAACAATGTTTGAACGACTCAACCACGAATCACGGGTTTGTTGAGAGTCACGAGCATGGAGTCTCGGTTAAGAACCACCCAAAGGGAGTGTACTAGGGTTTAAACCTGCCAGACATGTTCTATCAGAGGTTCCCATAATCATCGTTCCATCTTTCGAATATTATCGGAGGAATGAATACTCGTATTCCAAGAATATTCTCAAGAGAAACTCTCATGAGTGTAGTATCGCGTAACAATCGTATCAGAACTTACATCTGAACGACCTCCGCACTACGTTCCTAAAAAAATAGGCCAAGATGGGTTTGGTAAACTAAGGTCCTTGGCTTCTGCGGCACATGATTGAAAGAATAATGCCTAACCACAAATAACTTGTGTGACATTATTAGCTCAACATGACCTCCACCAAGTGAATGGACTCGCAAGTCAACTGGCTAAGGAATACTCCACACCAGTCAACAAGACTATGCCATTCTCCTATCCTAGAGTGCACTCGAGTTCGGGTATAGAACTCATCTCACAGATCACCAAAGCAAACAGCAATTGTATATCAAGCAATTCAATCATTACAATCAATACAGTGATCCCAAATTGTACAAAAATATGTCATATAACAAATAATAATATAGCACAACAAGGGTGAAAAGTAGGCAATACAACCAGAGATTCTGGGTTCGATCCCCAGCAGAGTCGCCACTTTTCTGTAGCGGTGTATTCGTCGCTATATGATCTATCGATTAAATCATAAGCAAAGCATACAATGAAATTTCGAGTCGCCATCGCACTTTTATTTATCCAAAGGATTGGCTAAAAAGCGAACAAAAGCCTAAGAAGTTTTACACGTAGAAAACTAATAAAAAGATCAGAGAGTCTGGGTAAGGGGTAAATTACGCAATGGGAAGGTGTTAGGCACCCATCACGTCCTAGGTACTCCTAGGGAGCCCTTTTCACACTTGTTGTAAAAGATTGTTATTTGTTATGACATAAGTATTGTGCAAACATGATTGGGATGAGGAGAAAAGAATATACAATTTTATTATTGGGTTTGCACGGATGAACCCGCTGCCTACGTACCTTCCATCAAAGGTAAGGATCAAAACGCCGTAGTTCGGCTAAAAGATTTCCAAAAGTTGGTGGATTCAATTTTAAACAATAGCACTGAGGCTTTTCATTATCAATGGGAGAACACTCGACCAAAACCAACATCCACCATGCGAGGATAGCTTCGACGTACTAGAGGGATTAGCCCTGTTTTCAGTATGGAAGTCTTACTGTCGACTCACTAAAGATAAGGGGAGGTTTACATCAACCACAGTGATAATTGAAACCTATGGCTAATGCATGAAAAGATTAACAATGGACAAAGCCAAAACAAGTGAATGAGTGAAGTTAATTGATTGTGATTAGGAAAGTGGAGTCAAAGTATGATTAAGATTGATTTGAAAGAAGTATTATGAAATGAGTTTGAAAAAGTCAAGGACTTGGGGTCCAGGTTTTTAATTTGAAAACATGAAGATGTTTGCACAATATCTATGTCAAGTTTGAAATCAAAGTGTGAAAAGGTTTAGGACATAATGAGGATGAATGGATGGAAATGGGTTGTAAAACTTCTTAGAAGGTTCACCTCTTGAGATCATATGGAGGATGATTCAAGTGTGTCCTTTGGAATAAGCAATGGATAATAACAAACAAACAAGAAAGTCAACAAAAGCGGATATCGGATGCCAATCACTGGGCTTATACCAATCTCCTAAAACAGAACGGGATATCAGATGCCACTCTATGGACTTATACTAATCTCCTAAAACAAAAAGAAACTTGGATACCGGATGCCAATCTGTCTGGACTTATACCAATATCCAACATATGATCATAGGAAAGCAAATACCAACTTGCTGGGACTTACAATTGCATCCTCACATAAACAAAGAAAAGCAAATATGGATGTCAGATGCCAATCTGTCTGGGCTTACTCTAACCTCCACAGTATGGTCCTAGGAATACAAATGCCAACTTGCAGGGACTTACAGTTGTATCCTCACATACAAACAAAACAACATGTGATCATAGGAAAACAAATGCCAACTTACAGGGACTTACAATTGCATCCTCACAATCAAACAAATGCATCAAGCAAAGATAAGATGAGTGGCCAAGGTGATGGTCTTATACTCACTTCCATATCATAGGAGCAATGGCCAATGAATGGTCTTACAATTGTCCTCAATGGGCAAACAACAATGATAATGTCACAAAGATAAATGAGATGATTATGTATTGATGAGCAGTAAATGATGATAAATGCATAGAGCATACAAGCAAGCATGTGCATATGAAACAATCAAGCAATGAAAGCATTCAGCACACACTATAACCACACAATGAGGCTCATACAAAAGGGTTAGGCATTGAAGCCAACTGGAATAGGGTCACAGGTGCTCTTAACCTTGCCATTGAGGGGCTAAGGTGAAGCAGATGAAAGGAGATGAGGGGTGTGCCTCATTGCTCTTATCCCTGACCAGGGAGAGCATTTGAATATCAGAAGGTGTGGGAGTTCAGAAAGTAGGAACTCTCTCCACAAATTAGACTCGATTGATCTTGGGTTTGGATCTCAATGCTACAACCATGTAATGGGAGCAATGAGAAGACTCACAGAATAGTAGGGGATAGGTTGCTTATCCCTTTGATCTACCAATTGCCTTATTTGAAGGACTTTTTCTGCTTGGGACAAAATTAAACACACACAAGCATTGCCTCTTAAGGAGGACTTCAGACAGTTGCCTGGCCAAATAACAGGCCAGGTCTTCCAGACTACATGAAGAAAAAGGGATTATACCTCAATGCAAATTGCTATAAAGCAAAGCAAAGCAAGTTCAAAGAACTAAGCAACTAATGGTACCTGAAATAGTCAAACAGAATCAGTACACAATTCAAAAGTCAAAGCAAAATGAGAATAGAAACCAACAGTTAATATAATCAGATGAATGTGCAAAGCACAAGACTCAAATCATATGAGTCAAGCCACCTACAAAACAAAGAGGTTAGCTCATGATAAACAATCAAGCTTAATCAAATTGGATTGTTCTCTTTGAAGCATTGTTGCTTAACCTGAAACAATGAGCTCAAACATAAGCAACAAGACCACTAGGACAAGCCTAGGGTCAAAAGAGGATGAGAAAGTCAAAACAGCAAATGAAAGTCAACCAAAATCAAGTTTAAACAATCAAGAAGCAAACTCAATTGGTCCCACATTCATATCATTCATCATCATCATTTCATAAGCAAAGGAAGTCAAAGCATGGCAAATGAAAGCTCATAGAAGTCAACAGCAAGACTTAGCTCAAAACCAATCATAATCAATTCCAAAAATCATAAAATAATTCATGGTCAATCACAATCCACATAATGACATGCATATAAAATTTCAGCTCAATTGGATCATGGGAAGATAGTCAATTAAAATCAGGAAGTCAAGACAATTTCAAGTATGCACAAAGAAGTCAAACAACATGTGTCAACTTCAAAAAATCATAACTAAATGAAAACAGATGAGAAATGAATGGGATCAACACCAATGCAAAGCTCAAGATGTCTAGTATGCACATGTAAAATTTCATGATCATCCAATGAAGTATGAGAATTTCACAAAGGAAATGGGAACATGTATCACACAAAGTCAACAATTGACTAGGCAGAGAAGAAAAATCTCAAACAAAAAGGAAATGGCATAATTAATTCCAGGAAAATTCACAAGTCAACTAGACATATGAGAGAAGGATCATGCAAAATTTCACATTAATTGGGAGTCAGGAAGCATGTCAACAAAAATCATGAAATTGCATATCAATGGTGTGACACAAATTGTCACACCCTACTTCCAAAATTCATATCTCACAAACCACATATGATAAATTCAAGAACTCTACATCAAAACAAACATGAATGAGTGTAGATTAACCACAAAAAATTTCAGGGGCATTGGATACATCATCACAATTTCACAAAAGAAATGGCAAAAGGTGTAAAATGTGCATACATGTCAAGAACCCTAATACCATTTAAAATCCAGCCAACCAAAAAATCAGCAAAAATCATGATAAAATAATAGACATTCATGTGAATATGATGGAAAAAATTTCATGAATTTTGGATTTAATATGATGATGTTATGAATTTTGTAAAATGGAGTAACAAAATGAAATAAGATGAACAAAATGACATGGTTTAGTAAGTCAACATTGACCGAGTGGCAATTTTGTAATAATAATTCCAACTAACCAAAACGCACCGTTTTAATGGGACACGCGAAATGTTGTAATTGGTTGTTATGGAATGGAACAGTAACAGAACGCAGCAACACACGTGAAACTCAAACTTTCTGGAAAAAATTAGGGTTCGCTACAGTAGAACACATATTCATCTTCTCCAAGAATCGTGGAAAATGAACATGCCCAGAAATCGACAGCAAGCATATCAATCGATTCAGCAAACCAAGCACAAGCATAATCCAAACATGGTTTTCATGAAATCATCTTCATCAAAGCAAATCGACTAAAAGCATATTTGAGCATACAAATGAAAATCCAGATTTCTCATGCATGGCATAACCATTTCATGTGATACAAGTTGCAATGGACTCAGCAATGAATAATCTACCATAAACATAGCATGGATTAGAGAAAGAAGGTGGTCAAAACCTTACTTGTTTTTGAAGAAATGGAGGAAGCATGTGTTATTTGGATGATGTTGGCTCGAACAGATGGAGATAATGGTTGATGTTGATGTATACTTGAAGTAATCTAGCTCAGCAAGGTCTGGAATCTTTCAAATCTCGATTTGCCATTGTTGTGCTTTGAAGAAAACAGAGTTCAAAATCAGCTTCCAGCTGGGATTTGATGTTGCAAAAAGCTTCCAATTGATGGCTAGGTGAAGAAACCAACAAGAGTTGCTCGAGTCTTTTGAGAGTTTTGGTCAGAAATGCAATTTGGTGAAAATGCACATTGAGAGAGAATGAGAGTTTCTGTGTGATTAGAGGCTGCAGCTAGGGTTCCAATTCACAGAAAATGAAGTTATATATCACTGTTTAAGGTTGGTTAATGATGTGCTAAGCAGGGTTAACTTAAATGAAGTGAATTGCCATTTTTGCTAATTTTCCAACATGGTTCATGGAGGGTGTAAGGTCTGCACGAATTTGGGCCTCAAACAAGTTTCAAATACCATTCCAAACAAATCCTAAATGGCCAAATTGTTTAAAAATCCCTCATTTAAAAAGTCAAATTTTTGCACCACTTGAAATTAATGAAGTCAAGTCCAAAAATGGCATTTTGCATGGTGATTTTTGGTACATGAAATTTATATTTTTGGAAAGAGGAGATGAAATGTGGTTTGTAGGAAAAAAACCCCACCAAAATTGGCCAAATGGTTTGAGAGATATGGCCTTTTGAAGTTCAAGATTTTGTGAAAATGAATTGATCATATCTTGCCAACCATACATGGGAATTGAGTGTTCTTGGACTTTTTGAAAATGGGAGAACAAGATCTTCAACTTTCATGTTGGGCAAAAATTAATTTGAAGCTTGTATCATGATGCAAGATTAAGATCAAGAAGTTTCCATTTTTGGCAGTTGAAATTACAGGTCCACTTTCTATTTTGGGAAATTTTCTGTTTGACCTCAAATTCTTCCATGATGAGGTTTGGCATGATATATGAGGCTTGTATGGACATGAATGAGCTCCTTCAAATCAATTCCATCCATCAAATCACTGATTAAATCCACAGTTGACCAAGTTTGACTTCCTGTTGACTTTTCTAGGGTTTTGCATGATTGAATCACTTCTGATGAATTCCAAACCCTAATTCCTTGAGAACTTGATTTCAAATGATGTCCCAAGTTGTATGAACTCTTGATTATTGATCATGGTGCCCAAATTCTGCCAGAATGGCCACCATCCACTGCTTTGACTGACCAATGACTGACTTTGACCTAATTGTTGATGATTGCTTCAACTGCAAGCAACAAGGTTAGACTGACAATATTTTTGTACTTTTTGGTTAGTAAACATGTGAAAAGCAAAGATATACAAATGCAAGACATGCTTGGTGATCAAGAACCACACTCACAAGGTAAACCACCCAGTAGGAGGGAAGCTAGGGCATGCAATGATCCTTGAGGCCATGATATGATATGATATGGGCCATGAGGGATCTTAGGGCCCAAAATTGGGGTCTTACACTTATCAACGCCCAAGTTCCATTGATATTAAGGATATTTGAACAACTCAACCACGAATCACGGGTTTGCTGAGAGTCACGAGCATGGAGTCTCGGTTAGGAACCACCCAAAGGGAGTGTACTAGGGTTTAAACCTGCCAGACATGTTCTACCAGAGGTTCTCATAATCATCGTCCCATCTTTCGGATATTATCAGAGGAACGAATACTAGTATTCCAAAAATATTCTCAAGAGAGACTCTTATGAGTGTAGTATGACGTAACAATCGCATCAGATCTGACATCTGAACGACCTCCGCACTACGTCCTAAAAATAGGCCAAGATGGGCTTGGTAAACTACGGTCCTTGGCTTCTAAGGCACATGATTGAAAGAATAATGCCTAACCACAAATAACTTGTATGACATTATTAATCCAACATGACCTCCACCAAGTGAATGGACTCGCAAGTCAACTGGCTAAGGAATACTCCACACCAGTCAACAAGACTACGCCATTCTCCTATCCTAGAGTGCACTCGAGTTCGACATAGAACTCATCTCACAGAGATCACCAAAGCAAACAGCAATTGTATATCAAGCAATTCAAACATTACAATCAATACAGTTATCCCAAATTGTACAAAAATATGTCAAATAACAAATAAACAAATATCATATAACAAGGGTGAAAAGTAGGCAATACCACCAAGGATCGTTATGTCCCTAGCAGAGTCGCCACTTTTCTGTAGCGGTGTATTCGTCACTTTATGATTTATTGATTAAACCAAAAGCAAAGCATACAAAGAAATCGAGTCGCCACCGTACTTTTATTTATCCAAAGGATTGGCTAAAAAGCGAACAAAAGCCTAAGAAGTTTTACACATAGAAAACTAATGAAAAGATCAGAGAGTCTGGGTAAGGGGTAAATTACACAATGGGAAGGTGTTAGGCACCCAAAACGTCCTAGGTACTCCTAGGGAGCCCTTTTCACACTTGTTGTATAAAAATATTTATTTGTTTATGACATATTGTGCAAACATGAATGGGAAGATGAGAAAAGAATGTACAATTTTATTATTTTTGTGTTTGAACGGATGAACCCGTTGCCTACGTACCTTTCCATGAAAAGGTAAAGGATCAAAACGCCGTAGTTCGGCTAAAAGATTTCCAAAATATGAATGGGTTCATTTTAAAACAAGAGCACTAAGGCTTTTCATTATCAACGGGAGAAAACTCAACCAAGACCAACAATCCACCATGCGAGGATAGCTTCAACATACTAGTGAGGGGTTAACCCTATAATAAGTATGGAAGACTTACAATCAACTCACTAAGGATGTGGTGAGATTTACATCAACCACTATGAGAATTGAAACCTATGGCTAATGTATGAAAACATATCAACAATGGACAAAGCCACCAAAACAATTGAATGCGTGAAGTTAATTGATTAAGAGTATGCACAAAATATGGTCAAAGTATGATTAAAGTTCAATTCAGAAAGAAGTGTTATGGAAAGTGAAGTTGGAAAAGTCAAAGACTTAAGGTCCAGGTTTCTAATTTGAAAAGACATGAAAATGTTTGCACACTATGTATTTACAAGTTTTAAAAGTCAACAAGTGAAAAGGGATTTTGAAACAAAAAGGAATGTGGATGAGGGAGTGTAAAACTTCCTAGAAGTTCACCTCTTGAAATCATATAGAAGATGATTCAAGTGTGTCCTTTGGAATAGGCAACAATGCACATAACAGGTAAACAAAGTATCAGGCAAAGTCAACAAAAGCGGATACCGGATGCCAATTACTGGACTTATACCAATCTCCTAAAACAAAGATGGATACCAGATGCCACTCAATGGACTTATACTAATCTCCTAAAGCAAAACAAAACATGGATATCAGATGCCAATCAACTGGACTTACACTAATCTCCTGAAGCAAACGAAGAAATGATATCGGATGCCAATCAACTGGACTTATACCAATCTCACAAAGCAAACACAAAACATGGATATCAGATGCCAATCTATTTGGGCTTACTCTAATCCCCAACAAATGATCATGGGAAAACAAATTCCAACAACATGGACTTACAATTGCATCCTCACATACAACAAATAAAATAAAAGCACTAAGCAAAGAGGACATAAGTGGCCAATGAAATGGTCTTACACTCAATCCCTTCCAAATCATAGGAACAAAGGCCAATGAATGGACTTATAGTTGATTCCTCCTTGGGCAAACAAAGATGTGTCACAAAGATAATGAAATAATGATCATGCAATAATGAATAATTAATGATAATAAATGCACAAAAGCAAACAAGCAAACATGTACAGATGAACCAATAAGCAATCAAAGATTCAGTTAGTACACACTATATACAAGCAATTAGGCTCAAGCAAGGGTTAGACTTTAAAGTCAACTGGAATGGGGTAAGTGGTGCTCTTAACCTTAACATTGAGAGTTAAGGTGAAGCAGATGAAAGGATATGAGGGGTGTGCCTCATGGCTTCTATCTCTGGTCAGAGAGGGCATCAAATAATAGAAGGTGTGGGAGTTCAGAAAGTTGGAACTCTCTCCACAAGTTAATGACTCTATAGATCTTGGGTTAAGATCCATAATGCTTCAACATGTAATGTGAGCAAAGGGATGACACACAGAATAGTAGGAGATGGACTACACATCTCTTTTATCTACCAATTGCCTTATCAAAAGGACTTTTCCTGCTTGGGGACAAAGCTAAACAATCACAAACATTGCCTCTTAAGGAGGACTTCAGACAGGTGCCTGGCCAAGTAACAGGCCAGGTCTTCCAGACTACATGAAGAAGAGATGTTATACCTAATTGGTTAAGCAACCAAGCAAGTTCAAAATGAACTTAAGCAACTAATGTACCTGAAAACAATCCGACTCAATCAGTATTCAATTCTAAAAAGTCAAACAGATAATCCAACAGTCAACAGACAATACACAATCAACAATCAAGGCTACATTGTGCAAGGCACAAGCTCAACTCAAATGAGCTCAAAGCATCCTACAAAACAAGTCAAATTTAGTCCATAACAATCAAACACACCAACTCAAGCCATGTGAATTAATCTCCTTAAAGCCATATGCTTCTTAACTTGAAAACAAACTCAAACATGAGAAGCAAACCCTTAGGCCAAAGCCTAGGGTCAAAGAAGGAGGAATAATCCAAAACAGAACATGAAAATTGACAAGGATCAAGATTTATCAATTAAGAACAATATCCAAGTGGTCTCATATCAAAAGCATTCATCAAATTCATTTCATAAAGCAATCATGTCAAAGCATGCAAATTGAAAGCTCAATGAGGTAAACAGAAAGAACCAAGGCAAATCAAATCAAAAATGGCTCAATAAATCTCAAGAAAAATCATGGCTAAACAGAACACATCAAATGAGCAACATACCAAAATTCATGACATTTGGATAAGCATAAGCAAGTCAAAGAAATTCGCTAAGTCAAGGTAAGCATTAACAAGCTCAAACAAGACTACAAATGGTGCATCAACTTAAGGCAATCCTAAAACAGAGATGACATAAGATAAATGACTCAAACCAAAGCCATGACACACTTCAACATGTCAAGAATCAATGTACAAAATTTCAAGCTCATATGATAAGGCATAAGAATTTCACAAATCTTGAAAGTTCAACACTCATCAAAAGTCCAAACATGACTAACCAGCAAAGAAAATCCCAAACAAATTGGAAATGGATCCAAAAATTCTACAAAAATTCAAGATCAAACCTAACATCCAGAAGAAGCATCATGCAAAAATTCAATTCATTTGGCATTGAGTTGGCATGGTAAATAAAATCAGCAAATTGGTCAAGAAATGGTGTGACACACATTGTCACACCTCCATTAATCACATCATAACTCAACATCCAGAAATGAGAAAAATGCAAACTATATACCAAAATGACCATTAGGATGCCTAGTTTATGCATGTCAATTTTCATGTTCATTGGATTAACCATCATCATTTCACAAACAAAATAGCAAGCAAGGTACAAGATATGACATACAAACATAAACCCTAGGCCAAAAACAATTTCAACCGTGCACAAATTCTGTAAAAATAACTAAAAAAAAGAAGACATCATGAAGATCATTGTGCAAAAAATCTCATGTGATTTGGACAAGTATTTTTGGAGTTATGAATTTTTGAATGAATGAGAAAATAAAAAAACATGAAATAAGGCATATGAATATGATAAGCATAAGTGAAGTAAAAATGCAAAAGCCAAAATGCAAATGCTGGAACTCGGAATCGAACCGAGTAGAAATTTGAATGTGGCGCTCAAGCTTAATGAAACGCTCCGTTTCATTAATCTCACGTGGCGAGGCAAAGCATTTCAGACCAATCAAAGCGCCACGTGAGAGCCAAATGGACCAGTGCATGAATAGAAACAAGAAATCACATGCATAAGCGCGCCATGAGAATCAAAACAAGTCTGGAAACAAAACCCTAGCTATTCATCACGTGTTCATCATGTTCATCATCATCAAGATCCAATCATCACAGAAATTTACCAAACATATATCAATCGAATCATCATTCAACACACATCAATAATCCAGCATCGATTTAACCTAATTCTAACTGTATTAAATGAATCGAGCAGAGAAAGTTTCATCAACCAAACTTCAATTCAACATAACTATTTCAATATTGCATGAAATCAATAGATCTAAAGTTCATCATACTCTATGTTCCAAGATCTACAAGATGCACATCCTAATTTCATGAATTAGAGCAATCGAGAACTGACCTCTATGAAGATGCAGAGTTGGATTTGCTTGATTCAAGTCCTGGAAACGCGAAACAGATGCTCTATCAAGCTTGAATGAA
This sequence comes from Lathyrus oleraceus, assembly GCF_024323335.1. Classification (NCBI taxonomy): domain Eukaryota; kingdom Viridiplantae; phylum Streptophyta; class Magnoliopsida; order Fabales; family Fabaceae; genus Lathyrus; species Lathyrus oleraceus. The sequence continues at coordinate 230,265,163 of NC_066585.1, forward strand.
TGAATGGATGCAAGATTTCAGCTCAACAATGCTTGATTCCTCTTGAAATCTCAACTGCCATGGGAAGATGCAAGTCCAACAGTCCACGATTTGGCTTGAATTCTGCAGGATCTGGCTTCAATAATCCTCAATGGTGCTTGCAGATGATGAACAGCACAAGAAATAGGCAAGGCTATGAAGAAACTCGATGAAAAAAGTTGAGAAAAATTTGAGAGCAAAAGTTTAGATCTGAAATTCTGAAGTTGTTCTTAATGAATTCTGTTAGGATTATGAATATATACCCTCTGCTAATGAAGCTCCTTAATCATGATTAGGCTAATGCAAAAGGATTAGTGAAATGGAATGGTTTATGCAATTTGGCCAAAACACCCTCACATGTGCATGGCATGCTACAATGCTCGTTTTTCACTTGGGACAAGTTTTAAAATCAGTTTGGAGGCAAATGAAATTGGTTAGAAGTGAATGTAATGCATAGTTTTCAAATTCATACTTTCCCTCCAAAATTCAAATTAAATTCAAGTGAAAAATGCAATATTTTTGTGATGAGAATTGATGAAATGTGATGCATGATTATGATAGTGCACATCAAGATGGAAATGTCACAAAAATAACCATTCCAATTGGCCTTTTGGTTCAAAAGTTATGTTAGCTTGAAGTTCAAAATTTCTTGGCAATGATTGATCCATAACTTTTCAACCACAAATGGGAAATTCATGTTCTTGGACTTTTTGGAAAGGTGAGAGCAAGATCTTCAACTTTCATGTTGGACAAAATTTCATTTGAAGCTTTCTTGATGATGTAAACTTGAGGAGAAAACCTTTCCATTTTTGGCAGTTTGAAATTACAGGTCACTTACTATTTTTGGAAACTTTTCATCTGACCTCAAATCCTTCATTGTTGATGTTTGAAATGTCAAATGAGACTTGTATGGACATGAATGAGGCCTCTCTAACCATCTCCCACCTTCAAATCCCTGATTGAATGCACAGTTGACTTATGTTGACTTTTCCAGGGTTTCAGCTGACCTAGCTATGCTCTGATGAAATCCAAGCCTCTACCACTTGAGATCTTGATTCAAAATGGTGTCATGGTTCATATGAACTCTTTTGAATGATCAATGGTGCCCAAATTCTTCAGAATGGCCACCATCTATTGCTCAATGAATTGCCTTTGACTGGCTTGACCTAATGGTTGCTTCATCTGCAAGTAACAAGGTTAGATGACAATATTTTTGTACTTTTGGTTAGTAAACAAATGAAAAGCAATGATATACAAATGCAAAACATGCTTGGTGATCAAGAATCACTCTCAAAAGATGACCCACCCACTAAGAAAGCAAGCAAGGTGCACAATGATCCTTGAGGCAATGATATGATATGATGTGATGCCATGAGGGATCTTAGAGACAAAATTGGGGTCTTACAGCAGCTACTTCCTGCAACAATATATTCATCCTCAACTGTGGATAAGGATACACTATTTTTCTTCTTATTGAACCAAGATATTATATTTTTACCCAAAAAGAAACACCCTCCAGAAGTGCTTTTTCTATCATCAACACTACCTTCCCAATCAGCATCACAATATCCTTTTAGAAAATAGTTTTCATTGTGTAAGACCCCAATTTTTACCCTAAGATCCCTCATGCTATATCATCATATGCATTAGCATTGGGATCACACCTTGGCATCCTCCTTACCCCTTTTTCATTGGGTTTGTTTTGGGAGAGATCACCAAGCACCATGTGAATTTATCATACTTGTATATTGTCACTTTACTAACCGAAATACCAAAAATATGTCTTTGTATTTTCCTAAATCTTTTGTAGGTAGTGCATGATCACCATTGATCTATTAAGTTCACACCTAGGGTTTAAGACCTTCATGGCTAAGAGCACAATCAAAGATTGATCCACAATGTCTCAAATCATAATATATGAGTCCCAATGATCTCTACATGTCATATTGATCAAATATTCTTCAAGAGTTTGGAGGTGATTTGCCTTGGAAACCCTAGTTTGACTAGGTATCTTGAGTAACTTCCTCAACAAGCTATCTCACCAATTGATCAAATTCCTCAAGGTAAACTTTAAAATTCATCATATTATGCATATATGATCTACCATGAGCCTATAAAGTCAATAGAATTGAAGGTTAGCAAGTTGGTTGATGGTGGTTGGCCAGATGAATTCATCTAATCAAAACTATGTCTCCCTAGACCCTATTTCCTACAATTTTCACCATATGAAATTGATTCCAAGAGAAACGTTACTCTAAATGACATTCCAAACAACTTTCATGTTGATACCTAGAGCTAGTATTGCTTGGAAAATCATTTTCTATATTGAAACATTATAGGTCATTTTGTCTAAACCCTAATTTCAAAAGTCAACTTCCTAAGGCCATAACTTGCTCACTTTTTATAAGATGAAATATTTCCAAGTTTCAAAATCAAATTCAAGATGTATACTTCAACTTTGATGTTTGGAGTGAGAGATAATTTAGCTTTTATGAGCATGTGATATGAGGATACATTATAGGTCATTTTTGCCCTATACTATTGAATAAGTGATTTTCCTCAACTTAAAAACTGAATAACTCTATCATTCTAAATCCAAATGACATGACATTGGTGACCATTTTGAAGGTCTCTAAAAGAGCTACAACTTTGATGAAGACACCTTTCTCATTTGAAGCTCACATAAAAAGTTAAGTAAGGTGGAATATTGAGATATATGGCTTAACACTTAGAAAAAATTTCAACATGTTGAAATTTCCAAACTTCCACCTCAAAATTCACTATGATCCAAGTTCCAAATTAAAAAGAGTCGAACATCAAAGTTGTTCTTATTGATCTATGCTTTTCAAAGAACCCAATTTCATGCATTTTGGATGAGATTTGTTAGGGTTGCGCATGGTCTTAACATGGCTGTATCATTAGAAGAAATCAAATGCTCAAAATCCCATTTCACATTGCCTTGACAACCAAGCCTCATTTGAACTTCAGAATAGTTGTACATGGGTCAAATTGGATTGATCCATGGGCATGTACACTCCCATGCAAGCTTGTGCATCACCATGTCCAAATTTAGCAATTTTTCAAGTGTGCAAATATCACTCTCAAATGCTATAAATACAGGCCCTTGGAGCTCATTTCAAACACACCTTACGCGCCAGCTTTTCCCCCTAATTGAAACCCTCACCATTCAAAGGAAAACCCGAGAATTTTCAACTTGAAAATTGAGTTTGAATCTCACTGTTTGGAGATTCAAAAACTCCAGGATCCAAAGCTTTGTACTATTGCCAAACTTCTTCTGCAAGCTTTTCAAGTGTGATCAGATCAAGTTAGAAGCATTGAAGGTAAATTTCAGAAAACTTCTTCTCTTCGATTCTCACTCAATTCTCATCAATTCTCATCAATTCTCATAAATTCTCTTGGATCTTTGGTTGTCTGAAGTCCTACCAATGTAGGCAAGAAGATTGAGTTGCTTTGAGGTCAAATCGAAGCAACTCAGTTGACACACCTCAAAATTCAACTCCTCATATCTTTCTATATGCGTGGAATTAGTTAAAATTGATGTCAGATTCGTGCTCTATGCCATTTTTTCTTTCAGATCATGTCCTCTTTTTTCATTTTCTTGATGGTGATGAGTGAACCAGTCCGGTGGACCTCGCCTGAGAAGGTGACCGGAGGTCCAGCGCTGGTGGTGTGCTGGACAGGTTTTGAGCCATTGATCTCATTTAAAATGTTTTAATCTTGGGCGTTGGTGGTGAATACCACGCGTGTGGCGCTGACTAAGTTCCACCATGGAATGCGCGTTTCCATCCACATGATCTGCCACCTCAATTAATGAGGGAGATCAAGTGGTCCACGTTTTTTTTATTTTTTTATTTTTTTATTTTAATTTTATTTCATTTGATTTTCATTAATTTATATTAATTTTAATATTGATCCAAAAAATATGAGAGTTTCACCAAAAAAAATTAAATAAATTCCTCTTTCATATTTTGAATTAAAATTATTTTTTGGATCATTATTAATATTTTTCATGATTTAATTGATTTTGTGAATATTTTTAATTTTTTAAAAATACTTTTAAGTCTCTAAAAATTCGGAAATATTTTCTCCAAGGTCCTTTGACCTTGTTTGACCTATGATAAATCTCATGGCCATTTCTTTGGTGTTTTGATGAGGTTTTAGGAATTTAACAAACCATATTTAATTTAATTCTTTATTTTTAATATTTTAAATTGAATAAATGTCAAATAATTGTGTTGAGCTATTTTGATGGTTTGTATAAGTTTGACTTGTGTTGTTGGGCCTTGGTAAAGGTTGATTTGACTTTGCCAGGTTAAGATCATTGGATTTAGGGGATTGATGGAATGTACATTCCATCTCCTAAAATGAATGAATGATCTTAATTTGGTAAAAGTCCTCCTTTGACCAATTTTAGTTTTGATCAATTCCCCTCCCTCTTCATCTAATTCCCCTTCTTTATGCATCAATTTCACTCAGTCTATGATGTCTCTAAATCCTAAGGCTAGTTGATTGAAAAATTAACATAAGTATGGATGAGATTAGGCCATCTTTTTTGCATATTCTTTTTGTGTGTGGTATGTTTCATGAGCATAGTCAATTATACTATGTGTCTAACATGCATTAACACCAAAATTCTATTGCCCGACCTCAAATAGTTGTGACTTCTACATAAGTCCAATTACGATTGCTTAACATATCGCTAATTTTTTTATACAAAAGGCATAGCATTCTAGTTAGTGAGATTGTAAGTCTCCCCTCTGTAAGAACAAAAATTGTTCTACAACAGATTCCATGATTTTGATGATAACAAAGGAAGAAACCAAAAATGTGGAGGAATCAATTCATGTTAGATTTGATGATAAGCTTGACTTTTCAGGGTCAAGCTTATCATCAAATCTAACATGAATTGATTCCTCCACAATTTTGGTTTCTGTGTTGTATACTCTATAGCCTTTAGAGCGTTCTGAGTATCCTAACATAATACCTTTCTGTGCTTTGGAATCAAACTTGTTCAGATGTTCTTTAGTATTTAATATAAAACAAATGCATCCAAAGGGATGAAAATATGAAATGTTGGGTTTTCTTCCCTTGCACAGTTCATAGGGAGTCTTTTCCAGAATAGGTCTAATAGAGATTCTATTCTGAATGTAACACGCTGTATTTACAGCTTCTGCCCAAAAGTGCTTTGCTACATTTGTTTCATTGATCATGGTTCTGGCCATCTCTTGGAGTGTCCTATTCTTCCTCTCTACAACTCCATTTTGTTGTGGAGTTCTAGGGCAGGAGAAATCATGGGATATTCCATTAGAATCAAATAGTTCTTCAAAATCTTTATTTTCAAATTCTCCACCATGATCACTTCTGACTCTAACAATTTTAGAGTCAAATTCTTTTTGCACTTTAGAACAGAAACTGGTGAATACAGAGTGAGACTCACTCTTGTGCTTTAGGAATTTTACCCATGTCCAGCGGCTGTAATCATCAACGATTACTAGTCCATACTTCTTTCCATTGACTGATGCTGTTTTCACAGGACCAAATAAGTCAATGTGAAGAAGCTCCAGAGGCTTAGAGGTAGAAACAACATTTTTCTTTTTAAAAGATGTTTTTGAAAACTTTCCTTTTTGACAAGCTTCACACAGAGCATCTGAAGAAAACTTCAGTTTAGGTAAGCCTCTGACTAACTCAAGTTTAGTTAGCTGAGAAAGTTTTCTCATGCTAATGTGGCCTAAGCGTCTATGCCATACCCATTGCTCTTCGTGAACTGACATTAAACATTTAACATTTTCATCTTTTAAATCAGAAAGATTTATTTTATAAATGTTGTTTTTCCTCTTGCCTGTGAAAAGGACAGAGCCATCGTTCTGACTAATGGCTTTACACGTTTTTTGATTAAAGATTACATCATAACCGTTATCACTTAATTGACTTATGGATAACAAGTTATGCATTAATCCTTCTACATAAAGAACATCAGATATAGAGGGAAGAGTACCATTACCAATAGTTCCGGAGCCTCTGATCCTTCCTTTCTGATCTCCTCCGAAGCCTACAAATCCAGCGTCTTTAAGTTCCAGGCTTTGGAACATAGACTTTCTTCCCGTCATATGTCGCGAGCATCCAGAGTCCAGGTACCATGACTGGTGTTTGAACTTTGCTGCATAGGATATCTGCAACATAGATAATCTTATCTTTCGGTACCCAGAATCTCTTGGGTCCTTTTAGATTAGTTTTCCCAGAGTTTCTCACAACTTTGGGTCTTCTAGCATTTTTAAATTGGTGTTCTTGTGTATGTGTGTAGTGGTATGAAAAAGGAGATTTAATTTGATCACTTGTAGAGGGTTTATCTTTCTCAGGATCATATCCAATTCCTCTTTTGTTATTCTGACTTACTCCATAAATCATGGATGCCATAATACTCCTATCTATCCCATTCTTCAGAAATTTTTGAAAGGCTTCTTCATATTTATAAATAATTTCATTTGAAGTTTGTGGTGCTTGAGACAACGTTTCTTCCAATTCTAAGCTTTTTGTTTTAGCTCCATCTCTTTCTATCATTAGAGATCTGATAGTATCATCTCTTGCTAGAATTGTTGTCTCAAGTCTACTACATACTTCAGATTTTGCTTTAAGAAGGCCTTTAATGTCTTTAATTTTTTGTTTTAATTTCGGAAGAGAGGTAAGAGTTTCTGATAAACATGATTCTAAGTCAGATCTAGAAAGTTCAGAAAATACCTCTTCAGATTCTTCATCTGAGCTGCTGGATGTGGTAGCCATAAATGCTACGTTGGCTTGTTCATCAGAGTCAGATTCTGATGATCCTGATTCACTATCGTCCCAGGTGGCCATTAATCCTTTCTTTGTTCTGAAGGTATTCTTCTTGAAGCTTTCTTTTCTAGGGTTATCTTTCTTCAGCTTGGGGCATTCATTTCTGTAATGACCTGTTTCTTTACATTCAAAACAGGTAATATCTTTATTAGGTTTACCTTTTGAAGTTGACTCTGATCGATCCCCTCTGGGTCTTGATCTTCTGAAGTTGTTGTTGTTCCTTCTTTTCCAGAGTTGCTTAACTCTTCTGGTTAGTAAGGACAGTTCTTCTTCATCATCAGAGTCTTCAGATTCAGAGTCATCAGTGTCTGCAGTTTCTGCTTGAAGGGCTTTGGTTCTGTCTGACTTCCGTCTTTCAGGTCTGGACTTCAGCGCCACTGACTTGTTCCTTTTCTGAGGCTCATCCTCCTCTAGTTCTATCTCATGGCTTCTGAGAGAACTAACAAGTTCTTCAAGGCTGATATTGTTCAGATCCTTTGATAACTTCAGAGCAGTAACCATTGGTCTCCATTTCTTTGGCAGACTTCTGACAATCTTCTTAACATGATCTGCAGTCGTGTATCCTTTGTCTAGCACTTTAAGACCTGCAATAAGAGTTTGGAATCTGGAAAACATAGCTTCTATAGCTTCGTCATCTTCCATCTTGAAGGCTTCATATTTCTGGATCAGCGCCAGAGCCTTCGTCTCCTTGACTTGGGAGTTTCCTTCATGGGTCATCTTCAGAGAGTCAAGTATATCTTTAGCAGTCTCTCTGTTGGTGATCTTTTCATACTCGTTATAAGATATAGCATTTAGGAGTATGGTTCTGGCCTTGTGATGATTCTTGAAAGCTCGTTTCTGATCATCTGACATCTTACTTCTGGGAACTTCAGCTCCATTTAAGACTGGAGGTGTGTATCCATCTGTGACAATGTCCCAGAGGTCAGCATCATAACCCAGAAAGAAACTTTCGATTCTATCTTTCCAGTAATCAAACTTTTCTCCATCAAAAACAGGAGGCTTGGCATTGTAAGAATCTTTCTCATTTGAGTGGGCCATTGTTTTTCTCGTACTGGATCTCTCTACACGGTTAAGTGTTTGATTAGAAAATCAATAACAGAGCCGGAGCTCTGATACCAATTGAAGGTGAGAAAAACAAGAAAGGGGGGGTTTGAATTGTTTGAAAAAAAAAATAAGCGCTTTTGCAAAATGAAATCACACAATGATTTTATACTGGTTCGCTTATAACACAAAGCTACTCCAGTCCACCCGGCCAAGGTGATTTCGCCTTCAACAAGGACTTAATCCACTAATCTTGAAAGATTACAAACAACCCCTAAGAGAGAAGAAAATCTCTTAGTCCTCTCAAGTCTACAGACTACAAAGAGTCACTTGAGGAAATCAAACAAATAAAAATTAGATACAAGATGTGTAATCTAGAGTGCTTCTAAGAAAGCAAATATTACAAACTTAAGAACAAATTTTTCACTTGATAAGCAAAAGCTTAGTGAAAATCTTTGAAGAACAAGGATGTTTTTCTTGAGCGTGATATGATTTCAGTATAGTTTTGGCTAGTGATTTCTTGCATTACTGAATGAGATTTCTTCTCTATTTATAGGAGTTGAAGTAGAGTTGAAGTAGCGTTGAATCTGTTGGATATTGAGATGTAGTTACGCCATTCCATTAATAGCTTCTGCAGTAGACTTTTTCACTTAGAAGTGACTACTTACCACAATTAGTATCTTCTCTCTTGGAAGTGGAGATTAACGTCTCTTTCTAATTGAGGAAATCCATTTGCAGAACTTTAACTTGGCTTAAACGTTACTTCATCATGATTAACAATTCTGATTAGAGTCTTCGTGTTTCTGGAGAATCTTGCTTCTGATGTTATTTCTTGAAAGTTCAGATGGCGCTGATAACTTCCAGAGTTTACAGAAGGCATTAGTTCAGAGTCAGAGCTTCTAGACTTTACTTCATGTTCAGATGCTTCTGATACTTTTGTAGTTTTGTCCAGAGTCAGAGCTTCTTGAATGAGATTCCTCTTTAGATGCTTCTGATACTTGAGATTTTGCATCTGATCTTGTTTTGCATCTGATGACATCATCAGATTTGTTTCTTCTTTCTTTAGAACCCTGCACACTTAGAAACTTTTCGTTAGGGTGCCATTTTTGGTTTCTTCCTTTGTTATCATCAAAATCATGGAATCTGTTGTAGAACAATTTTTGTTCTTCCTTTGTTTTCATCCCTTTGGATGCATTTGTTTTATATTAAATACTAAAGAACATCTGAACAAGTTTGATTCCAAAGCACAGAAAGGTATTATGTTAGGATACTCAGAACGCTCTAAAGGCTATAGAGTATACAACACAGAAACCAAAATTGTGGAGGAATCAATTCATGTTAGATTTGATGATAAGCTTGACCCTGAAAAGTCAAAGCTAGTTGAAAAGTTTGCAGATTTAGAGATCACTCTGGTAGAATCTGAGAAAACTCCAGAAGCAACTGTCACTCCAGACTCTGAAGAAATTAAATCTCCAGAAATTCCAAGGAAAGTTAAAAGTCGTATTAACGTATCTGAAGATTTGATTCTGGGAAACAAGAACGAACCCGTCAGAACCAGATCTACCTTCAGAACTTCTGAAGATATTCCTTTGGGACTAGTGTCTCTGATTGAGCCTATGTCCTGTGATGAAGCTCTTCAAGATAACGATTGGGTGGCAGCTATGCAAGAAGAGTTAGATCAATTCTCCAAGAATGATGTCTGGGATCTCGTTCCAAAACCCAGAGGCACTCATGTCATTGGAACCAGATGGGTTTTCAGAAACAAGCTGAACGAGAAAGGAGAAGTTGTCAGAAACAAAGCTCGACTGGTAGCTCAAGGTTATAGTCAACAAGAAGGTATTGATTATAATGAAACTTTTGCTCCAGTCGCGAGGTTAGAATCTATTCGTCTTCTTGTATCTTTTGCTATTAATCATTCTATCAAATTATATCAAATGGATGTCAAGAGTGCATTTCTTAATGGTTATATTTCAGAAGAAGTGTATGTCAACCAACCTCCAGGCTTTGAAAATTCAAACTTTCCAGAACATGTTTTCAAACTTAAGAAATCTTTATATGGACTTAAACAAGCTCCCAGAGCTTGGTATGAACGTCTGAGCAATTTTCTTCTGGAACAAAATTTTATCAGAGGGAAAGTTGATTCTACACTCTTCTGTAAAAACCTTAATAATGATCTCATGATATGCCAAATTTATGTTGATGATATTATTTTTGGTTCTGCTAATATCTCTGTTTGCCAAGAATTTTCTAAGTTAATGCAGGCAGAATTTGAAATGAGTCTAATGCAAGAACTAAAGTTCTTTCTGGGAATTCAAATCAATCAAACTCCAGAAGTCACGTACATTCATCAAAGCAAGTACATTAAAGACGTTCTGAAGAAGTTTGATATGACTGAATGCAAATCTGCAAAAACTCCTATGCATCCAACTTGCATTCTGGAGAAGGAAGAGGTAAGCAACAAGGTTTGTCAGAAGCTCTATCGAGGTATGATAGGCTCTCTTCTCTATCTGACTGCTACTCGTCCTGATATTCTCTTTAGCGTCTGTCTTTGTGCCAGATTCCAATCAGATCCTAGAGAATCTCATTTAACAGCTGTTAAGAGAATTCTTAAGTATCTGAAAGGAACTCCTAACCTGGGCCTGATGTATGAGAAAACATCAGAGTATAGGCTTTCTGGTTATTGTGATGCAGATTATGCAGGAGATAGAATAGAACGAAAAAGCACATCTGGAAATTGCCAGCTTCTGGGAAACAACTTAATCTCCTGGGCTAGCAAAAGACAGTCAACAATTGCTCTATCAACTGCAGAAGCAGAATACATCTCAGCATCACTGTGCACAACTCAGATGCTCTGGATGAAGCATCAGCTAGAAGATCTCCAGATAATTGAGAGTAACATTCCTATCTTTTGTGATAATACTGCTGCTATTTGTTTAAGTAAGAATCCCATTCTACATTCCAGAGCCAAACACATAGAAATAAAACATCATTTTATTAGAGACTATGTTCAGAAAGGGATAGTAACGCTGAAGTTCATTGATACAGAACATCAATGGGCAGATATCTTTACTAAGCCTCTAGCTGAAGATAGATTTCTTTTCATCTTAGAAAATCTGAACATTAAAAATTGTCCTGAGTAATATTTGGCTCTGAACATGTAAAATGAGACTCTGATAAAAACAAATACACTTCTGCCTCTGACTCTGATACTTCTACCAAGTTAAGAATATATCTGAGTTAGAAATCTTCAGAAATCCTTTGGTATTCCTGAAGATCAGATACATCAACACGTGGGGAACATGCGTCTAACCTTAGAACTTCTAGACAGCTGTCAAGAAATTCAAAAGGCAGACGTTTGAGTTTTCCTCGAGCAGTGTGCAAGCTGTGGGATTAGACATTCATTAATGAGCTGTAATCATTTTCCCCCAAACGTGCTATTTTGGTTTTTGTGCTAACGCTGGTATGTGTGTCGTTTTGCATGTGTTTTTACCCTTAGTATATAAACACTTTCTCTCACTTTTCACACTTATCACTCTCACTCACTCTAAAACCCTAAACCCTTCTCTGAAAGTTCTCTGCAAGTTCTTCATCTTCTTCTTCAATCTTCATCATCTTCATCAACATGGACGCTCAACAACAAGAACTCTTCAACCATTCTCAACAAGTGGAATCTAGTTCCAATCCCCAAACCTCAAACACTCAAACACCCACGGTTATAAGCGTCACCACAACCCCAGTTTACAAAGAACCTCACATTCTTGACCGTGAACAACACATTCATCTTTCAACTCCCTTTGAAGGTTTGGATGTACTGTGTGAATCGCTGGTAGATTTTGAGAACTTGAGAAGAAACGGTGTTGATCTTACTGAAGATCTTCGCAAGCAAGGTTGGGAAAACTACTTCGACAGGCTTTATGGTCCAATCTACCCTCTTCTGGTGAAGGAGTTCTGGAGATGTGCAGATGCTGATGACCAGTTCATTGTTTCTTTTGTTCTGGGAGTGAAGATAGTGATCACAGAAGGATCCATTGCCTCTCTGTTGAATATGGAAAGTAGTGGAGGTAAAAGGATTTACAACATTCCTCCAAGGTCAAAGCGCATCACTGAAGTCATCAACCCTACAATCTTCAAACCTAATGTTGAAGGAAACCCCTCTAAAAACAAGGAGCTTCATCAGAACCTCCGAGTTTGGCTGAAGATTATTCTGGGAACAATCCATCATCGTCCAGCCTCCAACTCCTCTGACTACATAAATGCAGACCAGAAATGCATTCTGTACTGCATTCAGAAGGGTATCAAGATCAATCTCCCTACTCTCCTCTTCAGATATCTGAGAGATTCAGTCAGAGAAACGAGGAATAATATGAAGCCCAGATCCTACATTCCTCTGGGAAGATTGCTCTCTGATGTCTTCATTGAGCATGGCTTGGTAGATGATCTGGAGAAGACCAGATGTATGGATGATCTGGCAATTGACGTGGGAAAGCCTCTGAATGCCAGAAACCTCAAGAGCATGGGAATCATCAAAGACATTAGAGTCAAGCCCACTATGGATGTGTCCTGGGAATGTCTAAAAGATCAGAGGAAGATGCCTCATGGCCTGGTCAGATTCTTCAAGGATGAGCCCAGAGACGCTGTTGCCCTCTATCTTCATCGAATGTTGGAAGAAGGTGTTGATGTTTCTGATTTCCGCCTTGAAGACTGTCTGGACTCTGTAGAAGATCTTGTCAGATACAAGAGAGGTGTCTCTGAGAAACAGATAGCTGCTGAGGCAAGGAGAGCAAAGAAAGCCAGACTTGGAGAAACTTCTGGCAGCAAAACTTCAGCACCTCTGAATGTCTCTTCTGGTAAGTCTATTCCTCCTGTCTCCTCTGCATCTATAATGGCTTCCTCTAACCCTCTCTCTTCACAACCAATATATACCACCTCTGAAATACCACCATCAATCATCAGAACCTCCCAACCTACACCTGTTCTAAACATTGCTAGAACCTTCATTCCTCCCTCTATACCTGCACAAACTCACCAAACTACTTCTTCTTCCTCATCCTCTGAATATGAATCACCCCCTTACCTTTCCCCTTCTTCTGACCAAGAGTTATCTGATCATGAGTCCTCTGATCAAGAACACTCTGACCCAAACTCCCCAACCATAGCAACACTCTATGCCCATAGACTTGCTTCACAACGAACACAAACCACAGAACCTGAAATAACTTCACCACTACAACAAACAACCACCATACCCTCTGTAATTCAACCATCTGCTCCTTTCACCTCTATCCTTCCCGCTGTCCCAGAACCAGAATCCGAACCCTTAGATGTAAACCCACTCTATGCTTCATCCCCAGATTCTGAACTTCAAGCAGAATCTGAACCTCAATAAACTGAACCTCCCTCTCTAAATCTCAGCCCTCAAAACTCTCCACCTCATTCACCTGAACCTGAACCTGAACTTACCATACCTACCCTTGAGGAGGCCATTATACAGGTTGCAGAAGCTTCAGTCCAGAAGGTCAAGTCTCTGGCTAAAAACTCTGAAGTTAGTGATGATCCTAAATCTGTTAGGACACACTGGAACAGAGTCATTAGTTGGATGACCTCTGAGTCTTATAGGCTGAAGAGTATCTCTGAACAAGTCAGAAATGGCTACATCAGAGATGCTGAGGAACGGCTCCAAGAGAGATTGGCCAGAGAAGCTGAGGCCAGAAGATTAGAGGAGGAAAGATTGGCTAAGGAAGCTGAGGAAGAAGCAAGAAGGTTAGAAGAAGAACGACTGGCAAAGGAAGCAGAACTTCTAAGGATTAAGGAAGCTGAAGCCAAGGCTCAGGCAGATGCAGAAGCCCAAGCTGCTGCTGAAGCTGAAGCTCAGCAGGCTCTGACTCAGGGGGAGTCCTCTTCTGCGATCCCGTTGATTCTTAACACTCTGAAAGAGATCAAGCAAGATCAGAAAGAGATCAAGCAAGATCAGAATGAGCTTCGTGCCAGAATGGACAAACAAGATGCTTTGAATGAAAACATCCAGAACATGTTTGCCATGTTGCTTCAGAGACTTCCTCAACCTCCAAACCCTTAGGCACTTAGGATTTATTTTGTCTGCTTGCCTAGTGTTTTTGCTTCTGTCTTCTTTAGCTCTGATATTCTCTTGGATCTGATGTTTTGCATGCTTTTGTGCCTTTGTGCTTCTGATTAATGAAATGTTTTTCTCTTTATTATTCTTTTTATTTTTTATGCCTTTTTGATTATGCCAAAAAGGGGGAGAAATTATTAAATAGCTCTGATGAAAATTATGTCTAAAACCTTAAGCATTCTACAACAATTGTAGAAATAGTTAAGGTTAAATTAGCTCTGCTTAAATAATAGCTCTGATTAAATAGTTCTAACATTAAATTTAAGAAATTGCAGAAAGTTTTCAGAAATCTCTTTACTTGGAAAGCTCTGGTAAGAACTTCTGAACTCCCTAGTACTAACTCAGGGGGAGCTTTTGTCTATCTGATCTAATATTTTTCATGTTTCATCTGATAATTTTATTTGTTTTGTCATCATAAAAAAGGGGGAGATTGTAAGAACAAAAATTGTTCTACAACAGATTCCATGATTTTGATGATAACAAAGGAAGAAACCAAAAATGGCACCCTAACGAAAAGTTTCTAAGTGTGCAGGGTTCTAAAGAAAGAAGAAACAAATCTGATGATGTCATCAGATGCAAAACAAGATCAGATGCAAAATCTCAAGTATCAGAAGCATCTAAAGAGGAATCTCATTCAAGAAGCTCTGACTCTGGACAAAACTACAAAAGTATCAGAAGCATCTGAACATGAAGTAAAGTCTAGAAGCTCTGACTCTGAACTAATGCCTTCTGTAAACTCTGGAAGTTATCAGCGCCATCTGAACTTTCAAGAAATAACATCAGAAGCAAGATTCTCCAGAAACACGAAGACTCTAATCAGAATTGTTAATCATGATGAAGTAACGTTTAAGCCAAGTTAAAGTTCTGCAAATGGATTTCCTCAATTAGAAAGAGACGTTAATCTCCACTTCCAAGAGAGAAGATACTAATTGTGGTAAGTAGTCACTTCTAAGTGAAAAAGTCTACTGCAGAAGCTATTAATGGAATGGCGTAACTACATCTCAATATCCAACAGATTCAACGCTACTTCAACTCTACTTCAACTCCTATAAATAGAGAAGAAATCTCATTCAGTAATGCAAGAAATCACTAGCCAAAACTATACTGAAATCATATCACGCTCAAGAAAAACATCCTTGTTCTTCAAAGATTTTCACTAAGCTTTTGCTTATCAAGTGAAAAATTTGTTCTTAAGTTTGTAATATTTGCTTTCTTAGAAGCACTCTAGATTACACATCTTGTATCTAATTTTTATTTGTTTGATTTCCTCAAGTGACTCTTTGTAGTCTGTAGACTTGAGAGGACTAAGAGATTTTCTTCTCTCTTAGGGGTTGTTTGTAATCTTTCAAGATTAGTGGATTAAGTCCTTGTTGAAGGCGAAATCACCTTGGCCGGGTGGACTGGAGTAGCTTTGTGTTATAAGCGAACCAGTATAAAATCATTGTGTGATTTCATTTTGCAAAAGCGCTTATTTTTTTTTTCAAACAATTCAAACCCCCCCTTTCTTGTTTTTCTCACCTTCACCCTCTTTCATGGTATTGTGTGGAAACTTGGCCTTTTTTCCTTCCTTTAGAAGATGTCTTGGTTCAAGGATCCATACTTGTGATAAGTGGGTTGAGTGTTCTCCAAAGAATGACTTAAAAAGCAAAAGCAAAAAAAAACAATATTAACTTCTAATTCATTAACAACTAACATTTAATTTCAAGTCATTTACTTTTAATGCACTTTAATTTTTAAGCTCTATTCATTTGCCATTATTCATACCACTTTAATTGTTTATATTAATGCCTTTTCACTTTGTCCACTTGGACCATATTGTGTGATATATCTTATTTGTGTATATTTTGTTTGTTTGTGTTGGTCTTTGACCATTAATGTACATAATAAGAAACAAAAACCCTAAAAAACTATTGTGTGGACTGTTGGTTTGATCTTGGGCAATTGGACTTAGAATTTAGACAACATCCCTATGCAAAAGGACTTGGCCAATGTCAACTTTCATGTAACCAAGTGCTTGCAATTTAAAACTTCATCTGATACAACATTGAAGATCCCTTTGAGTTCATCTGCAACATGATCATTGTGTAGCTATTATTTTGAACCTGTGACTTGTGGAATTCATATGTTACATGAGCAAATTTGAAGGAGATCATGGAGTGGCTAAAGCTTGGATGGGGCTATCTTTATTTGATGCCTTGCTCTTCAAGATAATATTATATGCATTGTTTGTTGCTTGACTCTAATGTCCAAGGGAATTTGGGGTTTCTATATGACATTCTTGTCTATTTGATTGCTATCCATCAGTCAGATCTTTTCAACTCTTAACTTTTAAATTTATGCTTAGGATTAGTCTCTTCATCTCCTCCCCATCTCTTTAATTTCAAAATCTCTCCCCCCTTTTAAAATTTCTTTGTTTGAACTTGTCATTTTCTTAACTTAGACCCTTTGCAAATTAGAAACTTTGGCCTTATGGCATTGCATTTTCAAACCTCTTTTCTTAAATCAAACTTGTAAATAAACTTAACTATACTTGACTTAAAATTCTCAAAATCCAAAAAGAACTAACTCATTCAAACCATTTTAGGCCTTGGTGCCTTTCAAACTTAATTTTTGTTAAAAGAAATACACCTACTTTGAAATTAATAACACGAACTAAGAGGTTTTGATCCCTCATTTTTTATGTTGGTACGTAGGCACAAGTCCGAAGGTCTTGTCAAACACAAAAATATAATTAATGAATTCTTTTCTCATCCCCCATTCTATTTGTTTATAAACATCACTTTGTCCAAAATACATATGCACACAAAAAAAGGCTCCCTAGGAGTACCTAGGACACTTTGGGTGCTAACACCTTCCCTCTGTGTAACCAACCCCCTTACCTGTAATCTCTGACATTTTATTAGTTTTGATTTGAAAACTTCTTAATTTTGGGTTTTGTTAGTACTTTTCCCTTTTCCCTTGGAAACAATAAAAGCGCGGTGGCGACTCTTGTTATTTGATATCTTGCTTATCCATAGCTTGATGATCATGAATTTATCGCTACATAAATTAAGTGGCGACTCTGCTGGGGAGTAGTCTCCAGTGGGTTTAGCTTACTTTTTTGTGTCTATATAATTGTATATATGTGATGTATGTATATTTGTGTGATATAATCTTCTTGTTGTGCTTGGTGATCTCTGAGTGGTGAGATAAGTTCTAACCCGAACTTTAGTGCAATTAAGATAGGACGATGGTATTGTCATGTTCGACTTGTGTGGAGTAGTCCTTAACAAGTTGGCTTGAGATCCATCTGCTCAGTGGAGACCCTTTTGGATTTGGAAATGTCACACAAGTATTTGTGGTTAGGCATTACTATCTCTAATTTGGGTCCGAGAAGCTGAGGACCATAGAACATTTACCCCCTCTTGGCCTATTTAAGATGTAGTGCGGAGACTGTTCAAGTGTAGACTTGATAACAGTTGTTACGCGATACTACACTCAGACGAGTTTCGCTTGAGAATATTATGGGTCGATGAGTCAGTCATCTTAACCTGTAATATTCGATAGATGGAATTAAGACTCTGGGAAATTTTTAGAACATGATCTATAGGTTTCATCCTTAGTTCACTCCTTTGGTGTGGTTCTTACCCAGACTCCATGCTCGTGACTCACAACAAACCCTTGATTCTTGGTTAATCCAATCAAGTATTATCAATATTGTAGCAAGGTATTCGTTACCATTAGATTTATTGACTAAATCAAAAGTGAATCATACAAATCGAGTCGCCACCGCACTTCTATTTATCCAAAGGAAAGGTTAGAAGGCGAACAAAAATCGAGAAGTTTTATCGAATCAAAAACTAATAAAAATGTCAGAGATCGGGTAAGAGGGTTGGTTATGCAATGGGAAGGTTTTAAGCATCCAAAACATCCTAGGTACTCCTAGGGAGCCCTTTTCACAATTTGTTGTAAGGTAGGTTAGTATTTTGTGAAAAATTTGTTTGTGCAAACATGATTGGGGGGATGAGAGAAGAATATAAAAATTATTTACAATTTTGTGTTTCAATGGATGAACCCATTGCCTACGTACCATCTTAAAAAATATTAGGATCAAAACCTCGTAGTTCGGGGTAAAAATCTCAAAAACAACAAGTTGGTGAATTAATTGGTCCAAAAGCCTTAAGGTCTTTTGTTATCCAAGGGAGAAAACTCAACCTAAAACCACAAACCCACCATGTGAGGGTAGCTTCAACATGCTAGTGAGGGTTTAACCCTATAATAAGCATGGAAGACTCATTGTCCATCACTAAGGATATAGGTGAGTATTATATCAACCTCAAGGATAACTCAAACCTAATATCTAATAGTTTATAAAAAGCTTTGGCAAGAAGTGGCCATTGAAACCACAAAAACATTTGAATGAGTTATATTTACCAATGAAAAGTATTTACAAAATATGGTCAAGGTTGACTTAGGATTCAATTCAAAATAAGTGTTATGAAAAGAAAGTTTGAAAATCAAAAAGCATAATGCTTAGGTTTCTAATGTTTGAAAACAAATGTTAATGTTTGCACAAAAGTTTTGGCTTGGGTTAGAGTGAAGGGAAGAAGAAGAATGGCTAAGTCCTAAACATACAAAGATGAAGGAAAAGAAATAAGACCATAAATGGAGTTCCCTTCTTGAGATCATAGTGATGATCCAAGTAGCTTCCATCCTTTGGAATAAGCAAGCAAATAAGCAGATACTCAAGCAATCAATCAATCAAGTAAGCTCTTGGGAATCTTCCAATGGCTCTTGTATCTCTCACTTTAGATGCACATAACAATGGTTCTTCAATTTGGCTCTAATAGGAATCCCTAGCACAAGAACACACACATAAAAAGTTCTATAATGCAAACAAAGAATGGGCAAGAGTGAGTTTAGAGATTAGGTCCCTCTAATTCATCTTCAACATTAAGTCCTTTTTACTCCATTTTTGCATAGGGAATGTCCTAAAGTCTAAGTCCTTTTGTCCATTTGCATTTGGGTTCACAACAATCAAAACAAAACACAAGCACAATAGTATATACACAATTATGTGCTCAAGTGAGCAAAAGGGAAATTGCATTAACATAAACATGTGCTCAAGTGAGCAAAGTGCAAAAGCAAATGAATAATATGTACAAGAATATTAAATTGCATTAATGTAAAGTGCAAGAATTAAAAGTTAGTGGTCAATAGTTAGAGTTAGTGTGCCATAAGGCAATTTAGCGATATGTTAACCAATCGTAAGTGGACTAATGTAGTAGTCACACCTATCTGAGGCCGGTCAATAAAAATATAGGCAACAAACACAAGTTAGAGATCTTGATTAGTGAATCAAGCTCCTACAACTTGCCATGCCAAAAGAAGATAAGAAATGATCTTGTATTGATTTAGGTTTTCTTGCTTGATTAGGAAACAACCTATCCTTAATGCAAAGCAATTCACTTGATCTATGACCAAGATGAATTAGATTTGAATCAAGGAAGGTTAAACCTCCCATACGTCAAGGCTAACCACCAATCTTTAACTCATTGATCAAAAAAAGAAAAAAAATGAAGAAGGAGATGAATAAGAATGTACATTAATTGAACTTCAAATGAAATAAGCAAATTGAATTGACCAAAGACAAATGGAATCAAGGTCAAACACTAGTAAACAGAAGCAAAATGAAACTTAGAAGTCAAGAAACAAATAAAATATTTTTGGTATTTTTCAAAATTAAAATAATACTTGAATTAAAATAAACAGTTAAAGGTCAAACTTCAAATTCATCTCAAATCAACTTTGAAAAGTCCAAATGGATCATCATAAGTTCAACAAGGTCAAACAAAGTTTGGCAAAATATTTCAGCATTTTTAGAAACCATAAACTATTTTTAATCAATTAAAAATGCATAAAAAATAACCTAATTGAACTAAAATCTCAAATAAATCTCAAATCAATTAATAAATTGATGAGAATATTTTTCATAGATCCATCATCATTCAAAGAGGTTAGAAAAATATTTTTGTATTTTTTGAATATCAAAAACTATTTAAGATGAATTAAAAATAACCGGAAAAGAGAAAATTCATAAAAAATATCAAATGATAAAATAAAAAATATTAAAAATCATTTTCAAATCTAGAAATTAAAAGAGAAATAATGTAATTGGTCTCATACTTTTTAGAATTAAAATGAGAGAGATATGATTTTTTTGAAATAAAATGAAATAAAAGAAACAAAAGAAATTAAAATCAGAAAAAAGAAAATGAGAAAATATGTGGTACGTTGGATCCAGGCTCATTAATTGAGCTGGCACATCCAAAGGCCAAGGCATGCGCGCGCACCAAACACTCTGGTCAACTGAGAAACATGAGGTCATTAAAAAAGTCATAACAAAGGAAGGACGAGATTAGATCTGGAAATTAGATCCAAGGGCCTAGGTTCATTTTGGAAAACGGACGGTGGTGTACACCACCGTCTTCTCCGGCGAGAGTTGCAGAAAAAAAATCTTAACCAAATGAAGCGATCTATACATCAATGGAAAGCTGGGGTGATGTACATCACCCCTGTACCATGGATTTTCACTCTATATCTCAATGGGAAGAGAAATCAGAGGTGGAAAATAATGGTGTTCAACTTGAACTCAATGGATTTTCAAAATTAAAAGCATAGTTCAATTGCCTCTGATGAGAGGACTTCAGCCAAACCAATAAATGCAAGAAACAAGCAATAATCAGTGTGTTTTGAAGAAGAAAAGTTTGAACATCCACCTCTAAAATGTGGATCTATGGAGCACAATTCCTCTTAGCTATTGATTGCAGTGTGATCTAGAGATGAAGATGAAGCAAGGCCAAGGAATTTTGAGTCTGATAATCAACCAATGAAGTTGAAAATCAGATCTGAAATTTTGAAATGAAAGAGAGAATCCCTTTAGGTATGGCTATGGATTGAGTTTTGCAGCATAACAGGCGCCTTCAGGTTGTTGAATAATGAAGCCAAGCACTCTTATTTATAGCCAAATGTAAGGCAATGCATGAGAGTTTCATCTGCATGAATGAAGAGGGCCTCCATGCATGGGCATGTACAGGCGCATGGAGGGCCCAAATCTAATTGATTTGGTAAGCTTAACATCAGCATATTGGTTTTGGACGTGCATATATGATGTAATTGGCTTATGCATGAAGTTTGAATCAAGTTTCCATAATTGCACCAAAATTTTCCCCTCTTCGAAAATGCCTCTTCCAAAAATAAAACATGGCCTTGTGGGTAATGGTTGGAAAGCTCTTGACATGAGGATCAATTGTTATGTTGAACAAAACTTCATTTGGAATTGAGAAATTAGTGAAAATTGGTCATAAAGTTCAATGTGCAAAATGTGTGTATGTGAAAATTTCCAAAATGGACCAACTTCAAGCCCTTCTGTTTCAATGATGCAAGCTTCAAATGACAAAACCTTTAACATGGTTATGGGCACTTGAAGTTGGACTTTTTCACATTTCAATGTCTTTGGTCCAAAGTGACCTATAATGTTTTGCATTATCACATGTATTTATTTTAGGATTATGAAAATGTGTTCAACATAACAAATTAAGTATACATATTAAAATTTCCAATGCATTTGATCCCATCTCAAATTCCTGAAAAATGAATGAGTTAAGTCCTTGGGAAGTTGACCCAAAATTAGGGTTTCAGTCAAAATGACCTATAATGTTTTGAAATGGATGATGACCTTCCAAACTTCAAATCAATTTTTGATGAACATTAAAGTTGTTCATATGGTTCTTAAGAGATTTTTTTCTCTTGGGGTAATCTTAATCTGACAAACACATTAAAAGTTAGGTCTTAGTGTATTTCAAAATAGTCAGATGAATGGACTGGTCAACTTCTCAAGTCCATACCTCAAATCTTGATGACTTGATGATTGAAGACACTCAAATAAGCTCAAATATGCAAGAAATGATGAATTAAAGAACTTACCTTGATTGTATTTGACCATGGGTTGAGGTTGCTTCATGAGCAAGGCACAATTGATGAATAGATGAATTAGGGTTTCCTTGGGAAACAATCCTCAAGCCCTTTGGTTTGCTTTGATCAAATTGACAAATTGAGATACTTGGGAGGCATATATGATGAATGAGATCTTTGGGAAACATTGTCATGCTTGCTTTCATCTTCACCTGGCTATATCAATGAGCATAGGGTCTCCTAGGAGCCTTGGATCTTATGATTGCTCAAGCTACAAAACAAAGGTGTTAGTGACATATTTCTTGTGCTTTTGGTTAGTAAAAAAAGTAATAAAAGCAATAATATACAATTAAAGCATGCTTGGTGGTCTCAAACTAACTCACAAGTCCCACCCAAAGGTTAAGGAGCCAAGATGCTATGATCCTTGAGGCAAAGGAAAATGCAATGATATAATGCCATGAGGGATATTAGGGTCAAAATTAGGATCTTACAAATATGAATGGAACTTGGGTGTTGATAAGTTGTAAACCATAATCCACCGAAATGGATGATTGATCTTGACAATGACTTGATTCATCCCTTGACCTTTGTTTGCTTGCCTTGTGTGTGATCCCGTATTTGTCATTGTTGTATTCATGCATTCATGTGCATCATAACATTCATCACACGAAAATTTCAAGGAACTGAAGTATTATTTGCAAATATTTTCAGACCATGGATTATGGACGAAGGAACACTAAGAAGTATAGTTTTAGATGTCCCGGCTTGAAAGAGTTAAGGAAGCTAGCATCTTTTGTATTAGATCCCTTGGAATTGAAACAATGTCATGGGAAGCTTCTATCTATCTTATCTACTGATGTGGTTGAAGGACTTTTGAGTGTATTAGTGCAATTCTACAATCCTCTCTATCGTTGCTTCACTTTTCCTGATTATCAGCTTGTGCCTACGTTGGAGGAGTATGCCCATCTCTTGGGAATACCTGTTTCTAGCAAGGTACCTTTTAGTGGCTTGGAAGAGATTCCCAGATCTCATTTTATTGATGAAGCTCTTCACTTGAAGAACTCTGAGATAGAGGCTCATTGGGTGAAGAAAGGAGGATTGTTTGAGTTGCCATCTAATTTCCTCGTCAAGGAAGCTACTGCTTTTGCTCAAGCCGGTAGTATGGACGCTTTTAAAGTTATCTTTGTGTTGCTCATTTATGGATTAGCTTTGTTCCCTAACATCGACGGTTTTGTTGATGTTAACGCCCTTATACTTTTCATGATTAGGAATCATGTGCCCACTCTGTTAGGAGATATGTACTTTTCTTTGCATCTAAGGAATTCTAAGGGTGGTGGAACTATTGTCTTTTGCATTCCTCTTTTGGACAAGTGGTTTATTTCGCACTTGCCTCAGACACTTGCTTTTATGGAGAACAAACAATGTCTACGATGGTCTCAGAGACTTATGTCTCTCACTAATGATGATATAGTTTGGTATGATCCTTCTTTGAGCAGTTTGGAGATTATTGATTGTTATGGTAAATTCTCTAATGTACCTCTCATTGGTACACAAGGAGGAATTGACTACAACCCTGCTTTGGCTCTTCGTCAGCTTGGATTTCCCTTGAGAGACAAACCTAATAACACTTTGTTAGAAGATCTTTTCTATCAAGAGGGTAAAGATCCCCAACATTTGAAGCAGAAGATTGTGCATGCTTGATATAATGTGCATAGGAAAGGAAGATCTGAGCTTGGTCCGTGCAATTGTGTGGCTTTAGAAGCTTACACTCTTTGGTGAAGAAGAGAGCTTTGGAGTTGAAGATGCCTTATCCTTGTGAGAGACCTATATTTATGGTTGTGGTTGAGCCATTAACTCTCCCTAACCAAGATGTAGAGTAGTTGGAAGACCCACTCGCTAAGATGAAGCAAGAGAAAGATATGTGGGAAGAGCATTTACGTGCTTTAAGCAAGAAGCATGAAGAGTTGTAGTTGGAGTCTAAGGACAAAGATGCACTTATCGAGCTACTTGAAGACCGAGTGACAAAGAGACAGAGAGAGTCGGAGGTTTCATCTTCCTCTAGCATGCCTCAGCCTTCCGTCGCTTGGAAGAATATTGTTGATCAACTTGTCCTCAAGAAGAGTCAGATGAAGGATTCTTTTGAGACTGAGATTCGACGCATTCGAAGGAAGTACACGCCTACAGCCAGGCCTACTAACATTGTTGTTAGGGATCCTTAGGATGACTAGTCTCCTTTTCTCTTGTATTTTTATTTGGTTTCTGAAATTGTACTCAGTGTAATCCTTCCAATTATATAAATAAAAAGAGATTTTTGGTCATATCAAATTGTTGCAATAGTTGTTAAATATATATTTTTTCAAATGATATAGTAAGGTCCTTGAAAAATGAAAATAAATAAACAAGCATTGCATTCCATGCATCATTTGCATAAGCAGGTTTCTCTTTTGCCAGATGTCTCATTGGTGTTTCTTTTGTGCTTCTGCCAAGCTGACTCATCGGTGCAACACTCGCACCAATCATCTGAGAATCATGGAACATCTTGAGAAAGAGAATAGAGAGCTGAAGGACGAGATCGCCCGCCTGACTGCCATGATGGAGTCAGTGCTAGCTGCTCAGAGCCAGTCGTCTCCAACACCTGTAACTCCTCCTCCTCAAAGGACTGTTATTTCAGAGGTGACTACCTCTACCATGCCTGCTGCTACCGCTCATTTTGCGCGTGCCATGCCTGCCGGATTCCCGTGGGGAATGTTGCCGAACTTCATGCCTGAAGGCTTTGCGCCTACTTTTTCTTCCATGCTGGCATCTAGCCCGATCATGTCTATGCCACCTTCCATTGTGCACACCTTACCTCGTGTGGAGGACACCATTTACCATTTCGAGCCATTTGAGGGCCCGGATGTTTATGAGAAAATGGACGAAATAAAGGATCAATTTCTTGAGCTGCGCAAGGAATTGAAGACATTGAGAGGTTAGGACCTGTTTGGGAAAATTGCTGTTGAGTTATGTCTGGTGCCAAATATGAAGATCCCGGTGAAATTCAAAGTGCCTGACTTTGAAATATACAGAGGGAACTCATGTCCGCTCAGTTATTTGGTGATGTATGCCCGCAAAATGTCTACCCAAACAAATAATGACCAGCTATTAATCCACTACTTCCAAGACAGACTGACCAGTGCTGCACTCAGATGGAGTATGGGGTTGAACAGTCCAAGCATCCACACTTTCAACGGTTTGGGAGAAGCTTTTGTCAAGCAGTATAAGTATAATGTGGATATGGCGCCTGATAGAGACCAATTGAGGTCTATGTCTTAGAAGGATAAGGAGACATTCAAAGAATATGCGTAGAGGTGGAGAGAATTAGCTGCTCAGATCACCCCTTCTTTTGAGGAGAAGGAGATGACAAAGATCCTTTTGAAGACCCTGAGTTCATTTTACTATGAACGTATGATTGCCAGTTCCACCAGTGACTTCACCGAAATGGTAAATATGGGGATGAGGCTTGAAGAAGGTGTCAAAGAAGGATAATTGTCAAAGGAGGAAGAATCATCAAGTAAGAGATACGGCAGCAATTTCGGGAAGAAGAAAGACAACGAAGCTAATGCAATCTCCAGTGGGAGACAGAGAGGGCCTCAGATCAGAAAGAGTCAACCATCCCATCAACACCATCATCAAGTATCCTCAGTAATTCCAGTATTTTCGAATAGTCAATCAACACCATTCAGCAACAACAACAACGTCAACAGCAACAACCACAACAGCGAACAAACACCTACAACAACAACAATACCAACCATCATCATTAGCAAAATTTCGAGAGGAAGAAGGACTCTTTTGTCCCAAATCCTGTGACTTATGCAGAACTGTATCCATCTTTGGTTCTCAAGAACTTACTCCAACCGAGAAACCTGCCACAAATTCCAGAACCACTTCCATGGTGGTACAAACCTGAACTCCGTTGTGCTTTTCATCAAGGGGAACCTGGACATGACATTGAGAACTGTTATCCGCTCAAGTACGAAGTTCAGAAGCTCATAAAGAGTGGAATGGTATCCTTCGAGGACCGTGCGTCAAACATGAAAGAAAATCCACTGCCTGCTCATGGGAATTCTTCTGTTAACATGGTGGACGGTTGTCCTGGTGGGTTTAAAGTGTTTGATGTTCGTTTCATCCGGAGGTCCTTAGTGGCAATGCATAACGACATTTGAATGGTGAGTGATTGTGAGCATGACCATGACGGTTGTGCTATCTGCAGTGTCAACCCGAGGGGTTGTGTGGTAGTGAAAAGGGACATCCAACGGTTGATGGATGAAGGCATGATTCAAATTGTTCAATCCCATCATGTAAATGACGATGTGAATGTCATAGTGCCCATTTTTAAGAATCTGAAAAGAATAGTCATTCAGTACCACAATAGTACTAGTAACAACATTAGTCAAATATCGGTATCGCCGTTGATCATACGGTTAGCGGGTCCAGTCCCGTATTCATCCTATAAAGCTGTTTCGCATCAGTATAATGTGATGATGTTGAAATATGGTCAAGAGGTTCCATTGCCTATGGCCAGTTCTGTAGTGAGAATTGCTGATGTTACTAAGGTGACCCGTAGCGGTCGAGTGTTTTGGCCGATGTTCCCAGAAGATAAGGAAGAATCAACTGTAAATAAGAAGGTGGAAGTGTCTGTTGCAGATCCGATTAGTGCTCCAAAGTGTCAGTCTGGTGAATCCAGGAATTTGAAGGCTAATGAGGATGATGAGGTACTTCATCTAATAAAGAAGAGTGAGTTTAATATGGTGGAGCAGCTGCTCCAAACCCCCTCAAAGATTTCAGTACTGTCTCTGCTAATGAATTCAGAAGCGCACAGGGAAGCAGTTCAAAGAGTTATGGAGCAAGCGTCTGTGGAACATGATGTTACGGTGGATCAGTTTGATCATATAGTAACTAACATCACTTCTTGCAATAACCTCAATTTTTGTGATGAGGAACTCCTTGAGGAGGGTAGGAATCATAATCTGGCTTTGCATATTTCCATGAATTGCAAGGATGACGCTTTGACCAATGTATTAGTTGACATCGAGTCTTCGTTGAATGTACTGCCAAAGTTAACTTTTTTAAAGATGTCATATGAAGGAGCGCCTATGAGGTATAGTGGTGTAATCGTCAAAGCTTTTGACGGTTCACGCAAAACAGTGATAGGTGAAGTGGACCTTTCAGTGAAGATAGGTCTGAGTGATTTTCAGATTACTTCTCAAGTAATGGATATCCACCCGGCCTACAATTGTGTGTTGGGAAGGCCATGGATTCACGAAGCGGGAGCTGTTACCTCCACGTTGCATCAGAAGCTCAAATTTGTCAAGAACGGGAAATTAGTCATTGTTGGCGGGGAGAAGGCGCTATTGGTTAGCCACCTGTCATCTTTCTCTTACGTTGAAGCTGAGGATGAGGTTGGAACTCCGTTCCAATCCTTATCTATTGCTACTGAAAAGAGAGTTGGGGCACCTATGTCCTCATTGAAAGATGCAAGGAAGATTGTTGAAGAAGGCAATGTTGATCAGTGGGGGCTAATGGTAGAGGTCTCCGACAACAAAGGTAGAACCGGTCTGGGTTTTCAGTAAGGTTTGTCTACTGCTAGATCAGAGGATATGCAACTTAGCTTCCGTAGCAAAGGGTTCATTCATGGAAATGAACAACACTTAGTTGTTGTGCTAGAGGATGACGAAGAGGAAGACTGCACCAATTTTCTGACGTATGGAAAGGCTTGCAACAATTGGACTGCTGTTAATATTCCTATGCCTAAGGGGGAAGTGAACATTGTTAGGCATTTCAAATTTAATCATCAATAAAAATTAATTCTATTCATCCACATCTATGATGTTTTATTTTTACTTTTTGCTTTATTCTGAAAATGGTAATCACAAAAAACATAAATAAACAATATAATTGTCCATCTCTATAATATTTGGTCACAAAATTCACTTCTCTAAAATCAAAATATCAAATCATTATGCAGGTTGGTTCATAACCCCATTGAATACAATGATCCTTCTCCTTCTCCAAATTTTGAATTCCCTGTGTTTGAAGCCGAGGAAGAAAGTGATGAAGAAGTGAGTGATGAATTGTCTCGTCTTCTCGAGCATGAAGAAAAGACCATTCAGCCTTTCGAAGAGCAGATTGAGTTAGTCAACTTGGGTTCCGAGGATGATGTGAAGGAAGTGAAGATTGGGTCTCGACTGTGTCCAGATGCAAAGAAGGGGTTGGTTGATCTTCTTCGAGAGTATTCAAATGTGTTTGCTTGGTCCTATCAAGACATGCCTGGTTTGGATTCTGAGATTATGGAGCATAGATTGCCGTTAAAGCGAGAATGCCCGCCAGTCAAGCAGAATTTGAGAAGAACGCATCATGATATGGCATTGAAGATCAAAGAAGAAGTGCAGAAGCAGATTGATGTCGGTTTCTATATGACCGCTGAATATCCGTAATGGGTGGCCAATATTGTGCTTGTGCCAAAGAAAGATGGAAAAGTCTGCATGTGTGTCGATTATAGAGATTTGAATAAAGCCAGTCCGAAAGATGATTTCCCTCTGCCACACATTGATATGTTGGTAGACAATACTACTAAATTCAAAGTCTTTTCGTTTATGGATGGATTTTCCGGATATAATATGATCAAGATAGCACCCGAAGATATAGAGAAGACCATATTCATTACACCCTGGGGAACATTCTGTTATAGAGTGATGCCTTTAGGTTTAAAGAACGCTGGTGCGACTTACCAAAGAGCAATGACTACTCTTTTTCATGATATGATGCATAAAGAGATTGAAGTTTATGTCGAGGACATGATTGCTAAATCTATTGATGAAGAGGAACATGTTGAGCATTTATTGAAGCTATTCCAGCGTTTGAGGAAGTATAAACTCTGCTTGAATCCCAATAAGTGTACTTTTGGTGTTCGTTCTGGTAAGTTGTTAGGTTTTATTGTCAGCGAGAAGGGTATTGAGGTTGATCCTACCAAGGTCAAAGCAATACAAGAGATGTCTGCGCCCAAAATTGAGAAGCAAGTCAGAGGTTTTCTCGGCCGCTTGAATTATATTTCTAGATTCATTTCACACATGACTACCACATGTGCGCCTATATTCAAGCTTCTTCGGAAAGATTAGTCTTGTGATTGGACCGAAGATTCCTAGAAAGTTTTTGACAGTATCAAAGAATATCTGCTTGAACCTCCGATTTTTTCTCCACCTGTTGAAGGAAGACCGTTGATCATGTATTTGACTGTGCTTGAAGATAGTATGGGTTGTGTTCTTGGTCAGCAAGATGAGACTGGAAAGAAAGAATTTGAAATTTACTACCTCAGCAAGAAGTTCACCAACTGTGAGACTCGGTACTCTATGCTTGAGAAAACTTGTTGTGCATTGGCTTGGGCTGCTAAGCGTCTGCGTCAATATATGTTGAATCATACCACTTGGTTGATATCCAAAATGGATCCAATCAAGTATATTTTTTAGAAGCCTGCTTTAACTGGGAGGATTGCCCGTTGGCAGATGTTGTTATCAGAGTATGATATTGAATACCGATCTTAGAAAGCAATCAAAGGTAGTATCCTGGCTGACCATTTGGCTCACCAACTGATTGAAGATTACCAGTCAGTGCAGTATGATTTTCCTGTGAATAGATCTTGTACTTGAAAATGGAAGATTGTGATGAACCATTGCTTGAAGAAGGGCCAGAAACTGGTTCACGTTGGGGCATGGTATTTGATGGAGCTGTTAATCAGTATGGTAATGGCATTGGGGCAGTAATCATTACTCCTCAAGGCACACATTTTCCATTTACAGCTAGATTGACTTTCAAGTGTACAAACAATATGGCAGAATATGAAGCTTGCATTGTGGGCCTTGAAGAGGCCATTGATCTCAGAATCAAATATTTAGATATCTTTGGAGATTCGGCTTTGGTTGTGAATCAGATCAAAGGTAAATGTGAGACGAATCAACCCGGTTTGATACCATATAGAGATTATGCGAGGAGGATTTCAACTTTCTTTACAAAAGTTGAGTTTCATCATATCCCTCGAGATGAAAACCATATGGAAGATGCTCCTGCAACATTGGCTTCAATGATCATAGTGAAATATTGGAATGAGGTTCCCAATTTGACTGTGATGCATATTGATAGGCCAGCTCATGTGTGTGTTGTTGAAGAGGTCAAAGATGAAAAGCCATGGTATTACGACATCAAATGTTTCCTCCAAAGCCAGATTTACCCGCCCGCGACATCTTTGAAAGATAAGAAGACTTTGAGAAGATTAACCAACAACTTCTACCTAAATGGTGATGTGTTGTAGAAGAGAAATTTCGATATGGTTCTGCTCAGATGTGTGGGTAGACACAAAGCAAACTTGTTGATGACTGAAGTCCATGAAGGTTCCTTTAGTACTCATTCCAATGGACATGCAATGGTGAAGAAGATGTTGCGAGCAAGTTACTATTGGCTAACAATGGAATCTGATTGTTGCAAGTTTGTGAAGAAATGCCACAAGTGTCAAATATATGCAGATAAGATTCATGTTCCTCTGACACTATTGAACGCCATTTCCTCCCCACGGCCATTCTCCATGCGGGGGATTGATATGATTGGCGTGATTGAGGCCAAAGCTTCGAATGGACATTGTTTCATCTTGGTGGCAATTGACTACTTCACAAAACGGGTTGAAGCGGCATCGTATGCGAATGTAACCAAGCAAGTTATTCTAAGGCTTATCAAGAATCAAATTATATACCGTTATGGTGTGCCAAGTAAGATCATTACTGATAATGGATCGAACTTTAATAACAATAAGGTGGGAGATATTTGTAAAGACTTCAAGATTGCACATCATAATTCTTCTCCCTAAAGACCCAAGATGAATGGGGTTGTTGAAGCTGCAAATAAGAACATTAAGAAGATTATTCAGAAGATGGTTGCGACGTATAAGGATTGGCATGAGATGCTCCCATTTGCTTTGCACGGGTATCGTACATCCATCCGTACTTCAACAGGGGCAACCCCTTTCTCTCTTGTTTATGGTATGGAAGCAGTGCTCTCCATAGAGGTTTAGATTCCATCATTGTGTGTGCTCATGGAAGCCAAGTTGACTGAGGCTGAATGGTGTCAAACCAGGTATGATCAGTTGAATTTGATTGAAGAGAAGAGATTGACGGCCATGTGTCATGGTCAGTTATATTAGCAAAGGATGAAGAAAGATGTTGATAAGAAGGTTAAACCTCGTGTATTCAGGGAAGGTGACCTTGTTCTCAAGAAGATTTTATCTTTCAAACCAAACTCTAGGGGAAAATGGACTCCTAATTATGAAGGCCCATATGTTGTCAAGAGAGCCTTTTCAAGCGGTGCTTTGATTCTTACAACTATGGATGGTGAAGAGTTCACTCATCCTGTGAACGCATATGCAGTCAAGAAATACTTCGCCTAAAAAAGAAAAAGAACAGCTCGCTAAGTTGAAAACCTGAAAGGGCGGCTTAGGCAAAAATGAGCGTCTCGGTGGATTGAAAACCCGAAAGGGCGATCCAGGAAAAAGTTAGAGACATAAAACAGAAATAATTTTCCCGATAAGTTGAGTACCCCACCTTGGGGAAACTTATGCAAAAATTAGGGATTTTGGCAAGTAACTGCATTCTGCTGATCTTCCAGTCTTGGACAACTTTGTTGAGCACAAGGGTTGACATCAATTCATCGTCCCCAGTAGCGGCCAAAAGCACAGTGGATATCAAGAGTTGGCGGAAGGATTAATGATCATTTGTATTCAATGTAATCCTTTTCCATGTAAATTACCATTTTCAACTTTGTAAAGATCTATGGAGTCTTGTCATTTATAGACTACCATTCTATTAAATAAAGTTGAGCTTTTATCCAATTGTTTCCACTCTCATTTGTTTCAGCCAGATAGTTTAAATTTTATTATGATCATCTTTGAAATTAAAATTTTAAATCAAAATCATGTTTTTATTAAAACATATAAAAGCAAGAATTTTAAAGCAATTTTAAATAAATAACAACAGCATTTCGAAAAATAGCAAGTCCTAAGTGTGAAGCATTAATGGTTCCCGTGCAGTTAACGCTCAGTTATCCCCAGCTGAGTTGGTCGATTTAGTTCCCCTGCGGAGTGTTTGTCCCCAGCGAAGTTTGTGCATAAGTTCCCAGCAGAATCGGTGATCACCCAACTAGTTTTGATATCCGACAGAGTAAGGAGGGTTTCCTCAGTAGTTTGCGTGATGGCGGTAGAACTTTGTTTTCCCCACCAGTTACGATCCGACTCACTCCCCAGTCAGAGTTTCCTCGTGGTTCTTGAGAAGCTATTTGCATTTATCCTCTGTACGGTTGTCTCCCCATTCAATATGGTGTTGACTTAAAATTCCCCGCAGATTCGATAACATTTCCTTTCCTCAGTAGATCTCCTCCTTCCCCGGTTAGGTTTGAGCCCGTGGGATGTTGATCTCCCTTTTCTCCAACATTTGTCTCCCTCTCTTTTGGATTGACCGAGGATTGTACCGATGATTCAAATTTTGCGACACCTTTGTATCCTTTGCGATTGTTTTGTCAGCATAATCATCATATATACATATACATATACATATACATATACACTCATATAATTTCATGATTGCATATATTTGTATCATCATATTTACTAATTCATTGTTTGAGATCCTTATTCTCTGTTATGGTGGTACTTTATTCCCATACAAATCTGGCGTCTATCATCCTTCAATTGTAGAGTGTCGGCCCCTTAAGCAAAAAGACTTTAACCTTTCTCATTTTCCCTATTGAGTTATTCCCTCGTGGATGAGCATTGTTTTAGTTTCCTCCTCAGTTGATTATCTGGATGGAATCACTCCCCTTGAGTTATATCCTCATTGGGTTGAGTCTTGATTGATCGTTTCTTTCTAGCTATTGCCTAGATAGATGCTTTGGGTCCCCTAAGAGTTTATTACCCAGTAATTGGTGGTATTCTTCTTAGTTTGCAGTTTGTTACTTCGTGTCCAATACCCGACAAAAGTACCCATGTTTTCCCCATCAGTAGAGTCCCTAGTGGATTTATTTTTTCCGGAATTATATCCTTGATATGTTCATCCTAACCGGTGACAAATATCTTTCTTCCCTTGTTTGAGTTTATCCTTGATATGTTCATCCTAACCGATGGCGGATACTCTCATCTTGTGGTATTCTACCCAGTAAAAAGGTAGTTGTAATCCCTATTTTGTTCCCCCAGAGATTTAATCCTTGATATGTTCATCCTAACCGATGACAGGTTTCCTTCTCTTTAGTGGTTTTCTACCCAGTAACTGGTAGTTGTAAATCCTACTTTCCCTCAACAGAGACTATGCTTGATATGTTCATCCTAACCGGTGACGGATTTTCTCTTTGTTGGTATTCTATCCAGTATTCGATAGATGTAATTCCCACTTTTTGTTCAGTTGGTTTATCCTTGATATGTTCATCTTAACCGGTGATGGATATCCTCCTTGACATCCCAGGTAAGTCTATCCTTGATATGCTCATCCTAACCGATGACGTATTTTCTTTCCTTTTGAGTCTATCCTTGATATGTTCACCCTAACTGGTTACGGATATTCTCGTCCTTGGTCTTCTGCCCAGTAACTGGTAGTTGTAAATTCTATTTCTGTAGTTTCCCCCCAACAAGGTTATTCTTACCCAGTAACTGATAATGAATACTCCCTCCTGGTGGCGATTCCCAGTGATCCATCCTTGATATGTTCATCCTAACCGATAACGGGTGTCCTCTCTGTCAGACTTTTATTATCTCCTTACCCAGTGACAGGTAGTGGATAATAGACTTCTTCTCCTCCTGTGTTGAAGTTTATTTCTTCCCCAGTTGAGTTTAGTGCACATTTCCTTGGTGAAATCGTTTTTCCTACAAGATTCGAGTATGATAGTTTTACCCTGATCTACTCGTATCCCCTGCAGACGTTTTGTTTACCCGACTGAGTCTTTCCATTTTTTATGGAATTCCTCTAGTCCCCCCAGCAGTTTTCAAGTCGTATCCTGGCCTACGCATAACCCTTTTTTCCCCAGAGTCTATGTCTCCCCGACGAGTTTTCCTTATGGAATGCATTATGCTCTTGCGGATATTCGGTCTCTCTGATTTCTTCTCCTTTGTGGCAACATTTCCCCATAGAGAATTTGCTTCTACATTCATACCGTATGCATCATGAGGTCTCTTAGGGACCAAAATTTGTTTCTGTGTTGTTATTTAAGCCCATTCTACTGAGTCGATGCAAAGATTTTAACCTTCATCTCCTCAGTTAGAACATCCTTAAATAGGGTCAGCTATAAGACCCTAATTTTGACCCTAAGATCCTTCATGCTATCTCATCATATGCATTAGCATTGGGATCACACCTTGGCATCCTCCTTACCTCTCTTTCATTGGGTTTGTTTTGAGAGAGATCACCAAGCAACATGTGATTGTATCATACTTGTATATTGCCATTTTACTAACCAAAATACCAAAAATATATCTTTGTATTTGCCTAACTCTTTTGTAGGTAGGGCATGATCACCATTGGTCTATCAAGTTCACACCTAGGGTTTCAGACCCTGATGGCTAAGAGCAGAATCAAAGATTGATCCACAATGTCTCAAAGAATCATATATGAGTCCCAATGATCTCTACATGTCATATTGATCAAATATTCTTTAAGATTTTGGAGGCGATTTGCCTTGGAAACCCTAGTTTGTCTAGGTATCTTGAGTAACTTCCTCAACAAGATATCTCACCAATTGATCAAATTCCTCAAGGTACACTTCAAAATTCATCATCTTGTGCATATATTATCTACCATGAGCCTAGAAAGTCAATAGAATTGAAGGTTAGCAAGTTGGTTGATGGTGGTTGGCCAGATGAATTCATCTAATCAAAACTGGGTTTCCCTAGACCCTATCTCCTAGAATTTTCACCATATGAAAATTATTCCAATAGAAACGTTACTATAAATGACATTCCAAACAACTTTCATGTTGATACCTAGAGCTAGTTTTGCTTGGAAAATCATTTTCTATGTTGAAACATTATAGGTCATTTTGTATAAACCCTAATTTGAAAGTCAACTTCCCAAGGCCATAACTTACTTAATTTTTATGAGATAAAATATTTCTAAGTTGCACAATCAAATTCAAGGTGTCTACTTCAATTTTTATGTTTGGAGTGAGAACTAATTCATATTTTTGTGAGCATTTGATATGAGAATACATTATAGGTCATTTTTGCCCTATACCATTGAATAAGTGATTTTCCTCAACTTCAAAAATGCATAACTCTATCATTATAAATCCAAATGACATGAAATTGGTGACAATTTTGAAGGTATTTTAAATAGCTACAACTTTGATGAAGACACGTTTCTCATTTGAAGCCCACATAAAAAGTTAAGCAAGGTGGAATATTGAGATATATGGCTTAACACTTAGAAAAAATTTCAACATGTTGAAATTTCCAAACTTCCACCTCAAAATTCATGATGATCCAAGTTCCAAATGAAAACGTGTCCAACATAAAAGTTGTTCCTCTTGATCTAAGCTTTCCAAAGAACCCAATTTCGTGCATTTTGAATGAGATTTGCTAGGGTTGCGCATGGTCTTAACAGGGTTGTATCATTGGAAGAAATCAAATGCTCAAAATCCCATTTCACATTGCCTTGACATCCAAGCCTCATTTGAACTTCAGAACAGTTGTACATGGATCAAATTGGATTGCTTCATGGGCTTGTACACGCCCATGCAAGCTTGTGCATCACCATGTCCAAATTTAGCAATTTTTCAAGTGTGCAAATATCACTCTCAAATGCTATAAATACAGGCCTTTGGAGCTCATTTCAACCACACCTTGCGCGCCAGCTTTTCCCCCTATTGAAACCCTCACCATTCAAAGGAAAACCTGAGAATTTTCAACTTGAAAATTGAGTTTGAATCTCACTATTTGGAGATTCAAAAACTCCAGGATCCAAAGCTTTGTACCATTGTCAAACCTCTTCTGCAAGCTTCTCAAATGTGATCAGATCAAGTTTGAAGCAAGCAAGATCCATTTCTGAACAGCATTGAAGGTAAATTTCAGAAAACTTCTTCTCTTCGATTCTCACTCAATTCTCATCAATTCTCTAGGATCTTTGGTTGTCGGAAGTCCTACCAATGTAGGCAAGAAGATTGAGTTGCTTTGAGGTCAAATCGAAGCAACTCAGTTGACACACCTCAAAAGTCAACTCCTCATATCTTTCTATATGTGTGGAGTTAGTTAAAATTGAGGTCAGATTCATGCTCTACGCCATTTCTTCTTTCAGATCATGTCCTCTTTTTTCATTTTCTTGATGGTGATGAGTGAACCAATCCGGTGGACCTCTCCTGAGAAGGTGACCAGAGGTCCAGCGCCGGTGGTGTGCTGGACAGGTTCTGAGCCATTGATCTCATTTAAAATGTTTTAATCTTGGGAGTTGGTTGTGATTACCACGCGTGTGACGTGCTGACTAAGTTCCACCGTGGAACACGCGTTTCCATCCACTTGATCTGTCACCTCAATTAATGAGGGAGATCAAGTGGTCCACATTTTTTTGATTTTCTGATTTTCATTTTATTTCATTTGATTTTCATTAATTCATATTAATTTTAATATTGATCCAAAAAATATGAGAGTTTCACCAAAAAAATTTAAATAAATTCCTCTTTCATATTTTGAATTAAAATTATTTTTTGGATCATTATTAATATTTTTCATGATTTAATTGACTCTGTGAATATTTTTAATTGTTTAAAAATACTTTTAAGTCTCTAAAAATTCTGAATTTTTTTCTCCAAGGTCCTTTCACCTTGTTTGACCTATGATAAATCTCATGGCCATTTCTTTGGTGTTTTGATGAGGTTTTAGGAATTTGACAAACCATATTTAACTTAATGCTTTATTTTTAATATTTTAAATTGAATAATGTCAAATAATTGTGTTGAGTTATTTTGATGGTTTGTATAAGTTTGACTTGTGTTGTTGGGCCTTGGTCAGGGTTGATTTGACTATGCTAGGTTAAGATCATTGGATTTAGGGGATTAATGGAATGTACATTCCATCTCCCAAAATAATGTCTCTAAATCCTAAGGCTAGTTGATTGAAAAATTAACATAAGTATGGATGAGATTAGGCCACCTCTTTTGCATATTCTTTTTGTGTGTGGTATGTCTCTAACATGCATTAACACCAAAGTTCTATTGCCCGACCTCAAATAGTTGTGACTTCTACATAAGTCCAATTACCATTGCTTAACATAGCGCTAAATTTTTGATACAAAAGGCATAGCATTCTAGTTAATGAGATTGTAAGTTTCCCCTCTTTCATGGTATTGTGTGGAAACTTGGCCTTTTTTCCTTCCTTTGGAAGATGTCTTGGTTCAAGGATCCATGCTTGTGATAAGTGGGTTCAGTGTTCTCCACTGAATGACTTAAAAAGCAAAAGCAAAAAAAAACAATACTAACTTCTAATTCATTAACAACTAACATTTAATTTCAAGCCATTTACTTTTAATGCACTTTAATTTTTAAGCTCTATTCATTTGCCATTTCACTTTGTCCACTTGGACCATATTGTGTGATATATCTTATTTGTGTATATTTTGTTTATTTGTGTTGGTCTTTGACCATTAATGTACATAATAAGAAACAAAAACCCTAAAAAACTATTGTGTGAACTGTTGGTTTGATCTTGGGAAATTGGACTTAGAATTTAGACAACATCCCTATGCAAAAGAACTTGGTCAATGCCAACTTTCATGTAACCAGGTGCTTGCAATTTGAAACTTCATCTGATACATCATTGAAGATCCCTTTGAGTTCATCTGTAACATGATCATTGTGTAGCTGTTATTTTGAACCAATGACTTGTGAAATTCATCTATTACATGAGCAAATTTGAAGGAGATCATGGAGTGGTTAAAGCTTGGATGGGGCTATCTTTATTTGATGCCTTGCTCTTCAAGATAATATTGTATGCATTGTTTGTTGCTTGATTCTAATGTCCAAGGGAATTTGGGGTTTCTATATGACATTCTTGTCTATTGGATTGCTACCCATCGGTCAGATGTTTTTAACTCTTAACTTTTAAATGTATGCTTAGGATTAGTCTTTTCATCTCCTCCCCATCTCTTTAATTTCAAAATCTTTCCCCCCTTTTAAAACTTCTTTGTTTGAACTTGTCATTTTCTTAACTTAGACCCTTTGCAAATTAGAAACTTTGGCCTTATGCCATTGCATTTTCAAACCTCTTTTCTTAAACCAAACTTGTAAATAAACTTAACTATACTTGACTTAAAATTCTCAAAAGCCAAAAAGAACTAACTCATTCAAACCATTTTAGGCTTTGGTGCCTTTCAAACTTAATTTTTGTTAAAAGCAATATATCTACTTTGAAATTTATACCAAGACCTACGAGGTTTTGATCTCTCATTTTTATGTTGGTACGTAGACACAAGTCCGAAGGTCTTGTCAAACACAAAAATATAATTAATGAATCCTTTTCTCATCCCCCCATTCTATTTGTTTATAAATATCACTTTGTCCAAAATACATATGCACACAAAAAAGGGCTCCCTAGGAGTACCTAGGACACTTTGGGTGCTAACACCTTCCCTCTGTGTAACCAACCCCCTTACCTGTAATATCTGACATTTTATTAGTTTTGATTTGAAAACTTCTTACTTTTGGGTTTTGTTCGTACTTTTCCCTTTTCCATTAGAAACAATAAAAGCGCGGTGGCAACTCTTTTTATTTGATGTCTTGCTTATCCATAGCTTGATGATCATGAATTTACCGCTACATATTGTGAGAGTACGACATTCCATATTCACTAGTTCCATTAATACACTTCAAAATCCTCTTTACTTGAGTAATGTGACTCATTTTGGGTTTAGATTGATATCTAGCACAGAATCCTACAACAAATGTAATGTCAAGTCTGCTAGTTAAGAGATAAAGCAGACTACCAATCATACTCCTGTATAGGCTTTTATCCATATTTGTTCCTTTTTCATCTTTGGTTAGTTTTAAATGAGTTGGTGTAGGTGTCCTTTTATGGCTTGCATTTTCCATGTCAAACTTTTTCACTATGTTCTTGGCATACTTGCTTTGGGAGATGAAGATAGTGTCGTCCATCTGTCTGACTTGGAGCCCAAGAAAGTATGTCAGTTCACCAACAATACTCATTTCAAACTCAGATTGCATCTGCTTTAAAAAATGTTGTACCATCTGGTTCGACATCCCTCCAAACACAATGGCATCAACATACATTTGAGCTATCATGAGTTTACCATGTTCTTATTTTACAAACAGAGTTTTGTCTTTTCCTCCTTTCCCGTATCCATTATTGACAAGGTACTCAATGAGTCTTTCATACCAAGCCCTAGGTGCTTACTTTAGTCCATATAAAGCTTTCCTCAATTTTTAAACATGACCCTTGAGAGCTTGGATCTATGAACCCCTTGGGATGTTCTACATAGACTTCTTCATTCAAGTACCAATTTAAGAAGGAACTTTTTACGTCCATTTGAAATAGTTCGAATTTAAGAAGGCAAGCCACTCCTTACAGATGTCTGATTTACTCAAGGCGAGCAATAGGGTAAATGTCTCATCAAAATGGACCCCTTCAATTTGAGTGTCTCCTTGAGCAACAAGTCTAGCTTTGTTTCTGGTCACAATCCCTTTTTCATCAGATTTGTTCTTGTAGATCCATTTAGTGCCAATAACAATCATTCCTTTAGGTCTAGGTACTAAGTTCCATACTTCATTTCTTATAAATTGACCTAATTCCTCTTGTATTGCATTGATCCATAATTTGTCAGTCAAAGCTTCCTTCACATTTTTTGGTTCAAACATAGAAACAAAACATGCATTTGAGATCACATTTATAGATCTAGTGGTGACTCATTCATTAAGTTTTCCAATTATGAGATCTGTTGGATGGTCTTTCTGTATTCTGATGGAGGGACCTATGTTGACTTGAGGTTATCAGGTTCAACACCTCCTGATTCACTGTCTGATTCAATCACTTCCTAATTTTCAGTTGGGTTGATCTGCTGAAATGATTTCTCGACATCAGATTTAACATTTGTCCCCTTTTCTGAGATATTGTCATCCACTACCACATTGATGGATTCCATCATGTCTTTGGTTTTGGAATTAAAGACGCTATACGCTCTGCTGTTTGTAGAGTATCCCTGAATTATACCTTCACCACTCTTGGGATCCATCTTTCTTCTTTGTTCACGGTCATCTAGAATGTAGCATTTGCTTCCAAATACGTGAAAGTATTTGATTGAGGGATTCCTTCCTTTCCATAATTCATAGAGAGTGGTTGAGGTACCAGTTCTTAAGGTGACTCTTTTATGAATATAATATGCAGTATTCATTACTTCAGCCCAAAAATGATAGCGAAGATGCTTGGCATGAAGCATGACTCTGACTCACTCTTGGAGAGTTTTGTTCTTGCGTTCCACAACCCCTTTTTGCTATGGGGTGATAGGATAAGATAACTCATACCCAATTCCTTCAGAGGAGAAAAATAATCAAATCTATTATTTTCAAATTCTTTCCTATTGTCACTTCAATCCTGATGATTTCACTTTCCTTCTCTCTTTGAATGCTTTGACATAGATCTTTGAACACCTCAAAAACATCAGATTTTTCTTTGATGAAGTTCACCCATGTGAACCTTGAAAAATCATCAACAACAACATAGGCGTACCTTTTCCTTCCAAAGCTCTCAACCCGCATAGGTCCCATTAGGTCCATATGAAGGAGTTCCAGAACTTTCGAAGTCGTTCGATGTTGTAACTTTGGATGTGACATCTTGGTTTGGTTTCCAATTTGACACTCACCGCATATTTTACCTTCTTCTATCTTGAGTTTTGGAATGCCTCTGATGGCTTCTTTTGGCACAATCTTTTTCATCCCCTTCAGATGCAGATGTCCAAGTTTTTGGTGCCATAGATTAAATTCGTCTTCTTTGGATATCAGGCATGTAAGAGTGTGGTTTGTTTCTTTAGAGGATCGTAAGTAGCAGGTATCCTTAGACCTGAATCCCTTCATTAGTGCTTCTTTTTTCTCATTTATGCTGAAGTTAACTTTAAGACCTTTATCACATATTTGACTATACTAATTAGATTAGCAGTCAAACCTTTTACCAGCATGACATTATCGAGACTTGGAAGTCCAGTACATGCTAGTGTTCAAACCCATCCAATTTCACCTTCAACCCCATCTCCAAACATGACATGACCAGTTGAGTATGGCATGATGTTTTCAAGGAACTTCTTAACACCTGTCATGTTCCTGGAGTAGCCACTATCAAAATACCAGTCTTCACGAGCTAAAGCTCTTAGAGAGGTGTGAGCTATAAAACTGGTGTTGACAGTCTTGAGTATTATTATTTCTTTTGATTGACCCTGAGTTGTGTTGGGTACCTTGGATTACCATACAATCTAGAACAAAAGGGATTGATATGGCCATATTTTCCATAGTAGTGACACCTCCAGCGAGATGATCTTCCTTTAGTTTGAAGGTTCTGATGGCTGGCATGATGTTGAGACAAAGGTTTTGACATGAGAGGTTTAGACTCCTTCCCTAAAGAACAAAGTTGGTCATCGATGATTCTCCTTGGCTATCAAGAGATTGATTTTTAAAGCCAATCTCTCTTAGATCTCCAGCTGCTCTTCCAATTTGTAGAACTTCATCTAACATATTAGATGCCTTGTTTAGCATTCTGACAGATTTTATCTTTTTTTTTAAGTTTGGAAGACAACTATATCACTTCATTTTGGAGCTCAGAGATGGTGAATTGAAATCCTTATATTTCAGCCTATAATTGAGATATAATTTTCTTCTGTTTTTCTCCCAGCAGGCACACTTCTCCACTTCTGATGTAGAGCTCTCTATATGAAACAACTAGTTTCTCATAGGATAGTTCTTCATCACATGAATCTTCATCAGATTCCCATCTTCAAGTTAGAACAGTAACATGTTTATCAGCTTCCTCCTCAGGTTCACTTTCAGAATTCTCCTCATCTGACCAAGAAATAGATAGTCCTTTTTTTCTTGAGATAGGTAGGACATTCAGCTCTAATGTATCCAAAACCTTCACATCCATGACACTAGATTCCTTTACCTTGATTTGATCTCTCTTTAGTTCTTAATCTTCTCTGGAAGTCATTAGTATTCCTGA
Source organism: Lathyrus oleraceus (assembly GCF_024323335.1). NCBI lineage: Eukaryota > Viridiplantae > Streptophyta > Magnoliopsida > Fabales > Fabaceae > Lathyrus > Lathyrus oleraceus. Next base: position 230,307,417 of record NC_066585.1, read on the forward strand.
TGTCAAGAGGGATGATCTTGATATTGGGTCTTGAGTTCCTGTCAATTCTCTTAAGAACCTTATTGAATTGTCTTCTAGAAGCACTATAGCATTGGTCATTCCTTCATCAGTATCCAAGTCACATTAGTTTTGTTCATCTTCAGTGTGGGATACAAATGCTACGCTCTTGGTTTTATTTTCAGTTGTGTCACTAATTCCTAACTCAAAAGTTTGGATGTGCCTTCATGAGTAGTTTTGAGGATTTCCCAAGCTTCTTTAGCTATAATACAAGTATTAATTATCCTGAATATATTTTTGTCCACACCATTGAATATGGAATTCAAGGCTTTCGAGTTTCCAAGAGTCAATTCCTCTTCTTCCTTGGACCAGTCCTCTTTAGGTTTCAGTTCACTAGTCACCTTTCCATCCTTGTCATTCACAACAGGATGTTCCCGTCCTCTAATGACATCTTTCCATCTCTTGTTGTCCATAGATTTTAAGAAAGCCACCATCATTGCCTTCTAGTAGTCATAGTTGGATCCATCTAAGATGGGGGGTATGTTGATAAATCCTCCTTCATTGTCCATAGTGCCAGAAAGTATCTTCCCTGAATCTCACCAAGAGACAGAGCAAGATGCCTGCTCTGATACCAATTGAAATTATAGCAAGGAGATCCTTGATGTCGAACACGATGTCACAACCTCAGGGTCTGTATATTATCACATAACAAACAATAGAAAGATAAACAAAACAGTAAATAACACAACCAGTTGTTAACCCAGTTCGGTGCAACGTCACATACGGGGCTACCAAGCCAAGAAGGAAATCCATTATCACAGAATTATTTTGAAGTCCTGAACAACCTCAGTGTTTACGTACTTCTCTCATAATCTCTACTTGCGGACATTTCTATCTAGGGCAACCCTAGATATGAGACCCATCTCTCTTCCCTCAATCACACGATAACACACAACAGAAAAGCACAATCCACTCTTGCTTAAAAGCTTCTGAGGGATAGTAAATTACAACTCAATACACCTAGTCCAATTCAAGTATCAATGTGATACTCGAATGGCTCACATAAAACACACACACGAAACCCTAGTGATAACACAATACTGCACTACTACGATACATTCCTAGGTTAAAAACTCCTCTATATATAGCAGTGATACACATGGGCTTCGGTCTTTGATATGAATGAGATCCAAGATCTCTTCGCAATCTTCTGAAGATACGATTCTCCTTAAATCAAATGTTTCCTAATATGTCTTGACATTATTCCTTCGTGTACAAGACAAGATACGATATTCTTCAGTCATAGGGAAACGTGCAATAGAATACAATAACTAAATCTTTAGAGAATCTGTAGGAAACACAATTAAGGAGACTAAATATCACAACTAACGCAAGCTGGATTATGCAGAATGTTGAAGCAACATGTCAGGACATCTTGTTCAACATCTTGCAAATAATTGTTTTTCCAAAAAGCAGCCAATCACCAAAAGACAAACCTAACAATCAGTAAGCTCGAGAATCAAGACCATCAGAATAGGTTTCCTTATGATCAGTCAAGAGAAGAAAGATCCTATTAGGAAGATAGAGGTCGTCACCTAGAGGTTCTCTTAGACCAAAGAGAAGCATTCATGAAATTTTTGATAACCCTAGTCCTTAGTATACTCCTCAAGGTATTCAATATGCTAATAATAACTTCCTTTACGCTAATCGGAACAGGCATTCTAGTGATTGCCAGTTATTGGAGGAATGAATCAAGGCCATAAAAGGATTGACAATCCATGGAATGGATGCAAAGAGTTGTGTTTGGTACCCAACATTGTGTTGCCTAAAAAATTCAAGGTTCCTGAATTTCAGAAATACAAGGGCTTGATCTATCAGAAAATACATATAACCATATACTACAGAAAAATTGAAGGTGAGAAAAACAAGAAAGGGGGGTTTGAATTGTTTGAAAAATAAGCGCTTTTGCAAAATGAAATCACACAATGATTTTATACTGGTTCGCTTATAACACAAAGCTACTCCAGTCCACCCGGCCAAGGTGATTTCGCCTTCAACAAGGACTTAATCCACTAATCTTGAAAGATTACAGACAACCCCTAAGAGAGAAGAAAATCTCTTAGTCCTCTCAAGTCTACAGACTACAAAGAGTCACTTGAGGAAATCAAATAAAATAGATACAAGATGTGTAATCTAGAGTGCTTCTAAGAAAGCAAATATTACAAACTTAAGAACAAATTATACACTTGATAAGCAAAAGCTTAGTGAAAATCTTTGAAGAACAGAGATGCTTTTCTTGAGCGTGATATAATTTCAGTATAGTTTTGGCTAGTGATTTCTTGCTTACTGAATGAGATTTCTTCTCTATTTATAGGAGTTGAAGTAGAGTTGAAGTAGAGTTGAATTAGAGTTGAATCTGTTGGATATAAAGATGTAGTTACGCCATTCCATAAATAGCTTCTGCAGGAGACTTTTTCTTTTAGAAGTGACTACTTACCACAAGTAGTATCTTCTCTCTTGGAAGAGGAGATTAACGTCTCTTTCTAATTGAGGAAATCCATTTGCAGAACTTTAACTTGGCTTAAACGTTACTTCATCATGATTAACAATTCTGATTAGAGTCTTCGTGTATCTGGGAATCTGGCTTCTGATGTTATCTCATGAAAGTTCAGATGGCGCTGAATAACTTCAGAGTTTACAGAAGGCATTTGATCAGAGTTAGAGCTTCTAGACTTTACTTCATGTTCAGATGCTTCTGATACTTTGTAGTTTTGTTCAGAGTCAGAGCTTCTTGAAACGAGATTCCACTTTAGGTGCTTCTGATACTTGATAATTTGTATCTGATCTTGTTGTGCATCTGATGACATCATCAGATTTATTTCTTCTTTCTTTAGAACCCTGCACACTTAGAAACTTTTCGTTAGGGTGCCATTTTTGGTTTCATCCTTTGTTATCATCAAAATCATGGAGTCTGTTGTAGAACAATTTTTGTTCTTACAATCTCCCCCTTTTTGATGATGACAAAACAAATAAAATTATCAGATGAAACATGAAAAAATATTAGATCAGATAGACAAAAGCTCCCCCTGAGTTAGCGCTAGGGAGTTCAGAAGTTCTTACCAGAGCTTTCCAAGCAATGAGATCTGAAAACATTCTGCAATTTCTTAATTTTAATGTTAGAGTTATTTAATCAAAGCTATTTATATCAGAGCTATTTCTACAATTGTTGCAGAATGCTTAAGGTTTTAGACATAATTTTCATCAGAGCTATTTAATAATTTCTCCCCCTTTTTGGCATAATCAAAAAGGCATAAAAAATAAAAAGAATAATAAAGAGAAAAACACTTCATTAAAAAGCACAAAGGCAAACAACAGTCAAAAACAACAGATTCAAAGAAGAATATCAGAGCTAAAAAAGACAGAAGCAAAAACACTAGGCAAGCAAACAAAATAAATCCTAAGTGCCTAAGGGTTTGGAGGTTGAGGAAGTCTCTGAAGCAACATGGCAAACATGTTCTGGATGTTTTCATTCAAAGCATCTTGCTTGTCCATCCTGGCACGAAGCTCATTCTGATCTTTCTTGATCTCTTGCTGATCTTGCTTTATCTCTTTCAGAGTGTTAAGAATCAGAGGGATCGCAGAGGAGGACTCCCCCTGAATCAGAGCCTGCTGAGCTTCAGCTTCAGCAGCAGCTTGGGCTTCTGCATCTGCCTGAGCCTTGGCTTCAGCTTCCCGAATCCTTAGAAGTTCTGCTTCCTTTGCCAGTCGTTCTTCTTCCAACCTCTTTGCTTCTTCTTCAGCTTCCCTAGCCAATCTTTCCTCCTCTAATCTTCTGGCCTCAGCTTCTCTAGCCAGTCTCTCTTGGAGTCTTTCCTCAGAGTCTCTGATGTAGCCATTTCTGACTTGTTCAGAGATACTCTTCAGCCTATAAGACTCAGAGGTCATCCAACTAATGACTCTGTTCCAGTGTGTCCTAACAGATTTAGGATCATCACTAACTTCAGAGTTTTTAGCCAGAGACTTGATCTTCTGGACTGAAGCTTCTGCAACCTGTATAATGGCCTCCTCAAGGGTAGGTATGGTAAGTTCAGGTTCAGGTTCAGGTGAATGAGGTGGAGAGTTTTGAGGGCTGAGATTTAGAGAGTGAGGTTCAGTTTCTGATTCTGGTTGAGGTTCAGATTCTGCTTGAAATTCAGAATCTGGTTCTGGTTGAAGACTGGGGGATGAAGCATAGAGTGGGTTTAGGTCTAATGGGTCAGAGTCTGGTCCAGGTACAGCGGGAATAATTGGTGGGGTGATATAAGGATCAGATGGTCGAATTACAGATGGTTGGGTTTCAGAGGGTGTGGTGGTTGTTTGTTGTGGAAGAGAAGTTCGGAGGGTGGAGGTTACTTCAGATTGTTTTGTGGGTTGTGGAGCGAAATTTTTAGCATAGATTTCAGCTATTGTTGGGGAGTTTGGGTCAGAGTGTTCTGTGGATGATGATGAAGAAACACTAAAGTATGGGGGTGTTTCTGGTCCAGAGGATGAGGAAGAGGAAGTGCTGTGGTGATATAGTTGATTGGGGTCAGAGGTTGTTGTGAAATTACGAGCAACTTTTAGAACAGGTGGAGGTTGAGAGGTTCTGATGGTTGAAGGAGGGGTTTCAGAGGTTGTAAATAAGGGAGGTGTTGGGAGAGGAGTAGAAGAGGCCATCATAGTTATTACAGAAGTAACAGGAGGAATGGACTTACCAGAAGAAGAAGAGACTTTCAGAGGAGCTGGAGCTTTGGTTCCAGAAGATTCTCCAAGTCTGGGTTTCTTTGCCTTCCTTGCTTCCTCAGCTATCTTCTTCTCAGAAAGGCCTCTTTTGTATCTGACCAAATCCTCTTCTGAATCCAAAAGGTCTTCAATTCTGAAATCAGAAATATCAATACCTTCATCCAGCAGAGGCTGAAGGTAGATAGCAATGGCATCTCTGGGTTCATTCTTGAAGAACCTTTCAAGGCCATGAGGCATCTTCCTCTGATCCTTCAGAGCTTCCCAGGTCACATCCATAGTGGGCTTGACTCTGATCTCCTTGATGATTCCCATGCTTTTGAGGTTTTTGGCATTCAGAGGCCTTCCAGTTTCTATAGCCAGATCATCCATCAGCTTGGCCTTTTCCAGCTGGTCAACCAATCCATGCTCAATGAAGACATCAGAAAGAAGTCTTCCCAGAGGGATGTAAGATCTTGGCTTCAAGCTGTTTCTGGAGTCTTTGACAGAATCCCTTAGATATTTGAAAAGAAGAACAGGGAGATTGATCTTGATACCTTTCAGAATGCAGTATAAGATGAGTTTCTGATCAGCATTAATATAATCAGAGGAGTTGGAGGCTGGGCGATGGTGGATTGTTCCCAAAATTATTTTCAACCAAACTCGGAGGTTCTGATGAAGCTCCTTGTTCTTAGAGGGGTTTCCCTCAGCGTTTGATTTGAAGATTGTAGGGTTAATGACTTCTGTGATGCGCTTTGACCTTGGAGGAATGTTGTAAATCCTCTTTCCTCCAGTAGTCTCCATATTCAACAAGGAAGCAATTGATGCTTCAGTGATGACAATCTTCACACCCAGAACAAAGGAAACAATGAACTGGTCATCAGCATCTGCATGTCTCCAGAATTCTTTGACAAGAAGAGGGTAAATGGGACCATAAAGCCTGTTGAAGTAGTTCTCCCAACCTTGCTTGTGAAGATCTTCAGTAAGATCAACACCGTTTCTTCTCAAATTCTCAAAATCTACCAGCGATTCACACAGTACATCCAAATTCTCAAAGGAGGTTGCAAGATGAATGTGGCGTTCACGATCCAAAATGTGAGGTTCTTGATAAACAGGGGTTGTGGTAACGCCTGTAACAGTGGGTGTTTGAGTGTTTGAGGTTTGGGGATTAGAACTGGCTTCCATTTGTTGGGAGAAGTTAAAAACTTCTTGCTCTTGAGGATTCATGAAGAAAATTGATGAAGAAGATGAAGAACTGAAGGAGTTGCAGAGAAAACTTCGAGAGAGGGTTTAGGGTTTAAGAGTGAGTGAAGAGTGATAAGTGTGTGAAATGTGAGAAAAGTGTTTATATACCTAAGTAAAAACGCATGCAAAACGACACACATACCAGCGTTAGACACAAAACTCAAAATGGCACGCTTGGGGGGAAAAATGATTACAGCTCATAAATGAATGTCTAATCCCACAGTTTGCACACTGCTCGAGGAAAACTCAAACGTCTGCCTTTTGAATTTCTTGACAGCTGTCTAGAAGTTCTAAAGTTTGACGCTTCAGAGTTCCACGCGTTGATGTATCTGATCTTCAGGAATACCAAGAGATTGGTTCTGAAGATTTCTAACTCAGATATCTTCTTAACAATGTAGAAGCATCAGAGTCAGAGGCAGAATCATATTTGTTTTTATCAGAATCTTATTTTATATTTTTCAGAGCCATACTTCATTCAGGACAATTTTTAATGTTCAGATTTTCTAAGATGAAAAGAAATCTATCTTCAGCTAGAGGCTTAGTAAAGATATCTGCCCATTGATGTTCTGTATCAATGAACTTCAGCGTTACTATTCCTTTCTGAACATAGTCTCTAATAAAATGATGTTTAATTTCTATGTGTTTGGCTCTGGAATGTAAAATAGGATTCTTACTCAAACAAATAGCAGCAGTATTATCACAAAGGATAGGAATGTTACTCTCAAAGATTTGAAGATCTTCTAGCTGATGTTTCATCCAGAGCATCTGAGTTGTGCACAGTGATGCTGAGATATATTCTGCTTCTGCAGTTGATAGAGCGATAGTTGACTGTCTTTTGCTAGCCCAGGAGATTAGATTGTTTCCCAGAAGCTGGCAATTTCCAGATGTGCTTTTTCGTTCTATTCTATCTCCTGCATAATCTGCATCACAATAACCAGAAAGCCTATACTCTGATGTTTTCTCATACATCAGGCCCAGGTTAGGAGTTCCTTTCAGATACTTAAGAATTCTCTTAACAGCTGTTAAATGAGATTCTCTAGGATCTGATTGGAATCTGGCACAAAGACAGACGCTAAAGAGAATATCAGGACGAGTAGCAGTCAGATAGAGAAGAGAGCCTATCATACCTCGATAGAGCTTCTGACAAACCTTGTTGCTTACCTCTTCCTTTTCCAGAATGCAAGTTGGGTGCATAGGAGTCTTTGCAGAGTTGCATTCAGTCATGTCAAACTTTTTCAGAACATCTTTAATGTACTTGCTTTGATGAATGTACGTGACTTCTGGAGTTTGATTGATTTGAATTCCCAGAAAGAACTTTAGTTCTTGCATTAGACTCATTTCAAATTCTGCCTGCATTAACTTAGAAAATTCTTGGCAAACAGAGATATTAGCAGAACCAAAAATAATGTCATCAACATAAATTTGGCATATCATGAGATCATTTTCATGATTTTTACAGAAGAGTGTAGAATCAACTTTCCCTCTGATAAAATTTTGTTCCAGAAGAAAATTGCTCAGACGTTCATACCAAGCTCTGGGAGCTTGTTTAAGTCCATATAAAGATTTTTTAAGTTTGAAAACATGTTCTGGAAAGTTTGAATTTTCAAAACCTGGAGGTTGATTTACATACACTTCTTCTGAAATATAACCATTTAGAAATGCACTCTTGACATCCATTTGGTATAATTTGATAGAATGATTAATAGCAAAAGATACAAGAAGACGAATAGATTCTAACCTCGCGACTGGAGCAAAGGTTTCATTATAATCAATACCTTCTTGTTGACTATAACCTTGAGCTACCAGTCGGGCTTTGTTTCTGACAACTTCTCCTTTCTCGTTCAGTTTGTTTCTGAAAACCCATCTGGTTCCAATGACATGAGTGCCTCTGGGTTTAGGAACGAGATCCCAGACATCATTCTTGGAGAATTGATCTAACTCTTCTTGCATAGCTGCCACCCAATCATTATCTTGAAGAGCTTCATCACAGGACGTAGGCTCAATCAGAGACACTAGTCCCAAAGGAATATCTTCAGAAGTTCTGAAGGTAGATCTGGTTCTAACAGGTTCATCTTTGTTTCCCAAAATCAAATCTTCAGATACGTTGCTACGACTCTTGACTTTCCTTGGAATTTCTGGAGATTTAATTTCTTCAGAGACTGGAGTGACAGTTGCTTCTGGAGTTTTCTCAGATTCTACCAGAGTGATCTCTAAATCTGCAAACTTTTCAACTAGCTTTGACTTTTCAGGGTCAAGCTTATCATCAAATCTAACATGAATTGATTCCTCCACAATTTTGGTTTCTGTGTTGTATACTCTATAGCCTTTAGAGCGTTCTGAGTATCCTAACATAATACCTTTCTGTGCTTTGGAATCAAACTTGTTTAGATGTTCTTTAGTATTTAATATAAAGCAAATGCATCCAAAAGGATGAAAATAAGAAATCTTGGGTTTTCTTCCCTTACACAGTTCATAGGGAGTCTTTTCCAGAATAGGTCTAATAGAGATTCTATTCTGAATATAACACGCTGTATTTACAGCTTCTGCCCAAAAGTGCTTTGCTACATTTGTTTCATTGATCATGGTTCTGGCCATTTCTTGGAGTGTCCTATTCTTCCTTTCTACAACTCCATTTTGTTGTGGAGTTCTAGGGCAGGAGAAATCATGGGATATTCCATTAGAATCAAATAATTCTTCAAAATCTTTATTTTCAAATTCTCCACCATGATCACTTCTGACTCTAACAATTTTAGAGTCAAATTCTTTTTGCACTTTAGAACAGAAACTGGTGAATACAGAGTGAGACTCACTCTTGTGCTTTAGGAAATTTACCCATGTCCAGCGGCTGTAATCATCAACGATTACTAGTCCATACTTCTTTCCATTGACTGATGCTGTTTTCACAGGACCAAATAAGTCAATGTGAAGAAGCTCCAGAGGCTTGGAGGTAGAAACAACATTTTTCTTTTTAAAAGATGTTTTTGAAAACTTTCCTTTCTGGCAAGCTTCACACAGAGCATCTGAAGAAAACTTCAGTTTAGGTAAGCCTCTGACTAACTCAAGTTTAGTTAGCTGAGAAAGTTTTCTCATGCTAATGTGGCCTAAGCGTCTATGCCATACCCATTGCTCTTCGTGAACTGACATTAAACATTTAACATTTTGATCTTTTAAGTCAGAAAGATTTATTTTATAAATGTTGTTTTTCCTCTTGCCTGTGAAAAGGACAGAGCCATCGTTCTGACTAATGGATTTACACGTTTTTTGATTAAAGATTACATCATACCCGTTATCACTTAATTGACTTATGGATAACAAGTTATGCATTAATCCTTCTACATAAAGAACATCAGATATAGAGGGAAGAGTACCGTTACCAATAGTTCCGGAGCCTCTGATCCTTCCTTTCTGATCTCCTCCAAAGCCTACAAATCCAGCGTCTTTAAGTTCCAGGCTTTGGAACATAGACTTTCTTCCCGTCATATGTCGCGAGCATCCAGAGTCCAGGTACCATGACTGGTGTCTGAACTTTGCTGCATAGGATATCTGCAACATAGATAATCTTATCTTTCGGTACCCAGAATCTCTTGGGTCCTTTTAGATTAGTCTTCCCAGAGTTTCTTACAACTTTGGGTCTTCTAGCATTTTTAAATTTGTGTTCCTGTGTGTGTGTGTAGTGGTATGAAAAAGGCGATTTAATTTGGTTACTGGTAGAGGTTTTATTTTCCTCAGAATCATACCCAATTCCCCTTTTATTATTCTGACCTACTCCATAAATCATGGATGCCATAATACTCCTATTTATCCCATTCTTCAGAAATTGTTGAAAGGCTTCTTCATATTTATAAATAATTTCATTTGAAGTTTGTGGTGCTTGAGACAACGCTTTTTCTAATTCTAAGCTTTTGGTTTTAGCTCCATCTTTTTCTAACGTTAAAGATCTGATAGTATCATCTTGTGCTAGAATTGTTGTCTCAAGTCTACTACATACTTCAGATTTTGCTTTAAGAAGGCCTTTAATGTCTTTAACTTTTTGTTTTAGTTTCTGAAGAGAGGTAAGAGTTTCTGATAAACATGATTCTAAGTCAGATCTAGAAAGTTCAGAAAATACCTCTTCAGATTCTTCATCTGAGCTGCTGGATGTGGTAGCCATAAGAGCTACGTTGGCCTGTTCATCAGAGTCAGAATCTGATGATTCGGATTCACTATCGTCCCAGGTGGCCATTAATCCCTTCTTTGTTCTGAAGGCATTTTTCTTGAAGCTTTCTTTCTTAGAGTTATCTTTCTTCAGCTTGGGGCATTCATTTCTATAATGACCTGTTTCTTTACATTCAAAGCAGGTAATATCTTTGTTAGGTTTACCTTTTGAAGTTGACTCTGATCGATCCCCTCTGGGTCTTGATCTTCTGAAGTTGTTGTTGTTCCTTCTTTTCCAGAGTTGCTTAACTCTTCTGGTTAGTAGGGACAGTTCTTCTTCATCATCAGAGTCTTCAGCTTCAGAGTCATCAGTGTCTGCAGTTTCTGCTTGAAGGGCTTTGGTTCTGTCTGACTTTCGTCTTTCAGGTCTGGACTTCAGCGCCACTGACTTGTTCCTTTTCTGAGGCTCATCCTCCTCTAGTTCTATCTCATGGCTTCTGAGAGAACTAACAAGTTCTTCAAGGCTGATATTGTTCAGATCCTTTGATAACTTCAGAGCAGTAACCATTGGTCTCCATTTCTTTGGCAGACTTCTGACTATCTTCTTAACATGATCTGCAGTCGTGTATCCTTTGTCTAGCACTTTAAGACCTGCAATAAGAGTTTGGAATCTGGAAAACATAGCTTCTATAGCTTCGTCATCTTCCATCTTGAAGGCTTCATATTTCTGGATCAGCGCCAGAGCCTTCGTCTCCTTGACTTGGGAGTTTCCTTCATGGGTCATCTTCAGAGAGTCAAGTATATCTTTAGCCGTCTCTCTGTTGGTGATCTTTTCGTATTCGTTGTATGATATAGCATTTAGAAGTATTGTTCTGGCCTTGTGATGATTTTTGAACTCACGTTTCTGATCTTCTGATATTTTACTTCTGGGAACTTCAGCTCCATTTAAGACTGGAGGTTTGTATCCATCTGTGACAATGTCCCAGAGGTCAGCATCATAACCCAGAAAGAAACTTTCGATTCTGTCTTTCCAGTAATCAAATTTTTCTCCATCAAAAACAGGAGGTTTAGCATTGTAAGAATCTCTTTCATTTGAGTGAGCCATTTGTTTTTCTCGCACTGGATCTCTCTACACGGTTAAGTGTTTGATTTGAAAATCAATAACAGAGCCGGAGCTCTGATACCAATTGAAGGTGAGAAAAACAAGAAAGGGGGGTTTGAATTGTTTGAAAAATAAGCGCTTTTGCAAAATGAAATCACACAATGATTTTATACTGGTTCGCTTATAACACAAAGCTACTCCAGTCCACCCGGCCAAGGTGATTTCGCCTTCAACAAGGACTTAATCCACTAATCTTGAAAGATTACAGACAACCCCTAAGAGAGAAGAAAATCTCTTAGTCCTCTCAAGTCTACAGACTACAAAGAGTCACTTGAGGAAATCAAATAAAATAGATACAAGATGTGTAATCTAGAGTGCTTCTAAGAAAGCAAATATTACAAACTTAAGAACAAATTATACACTTGATAAGCAAAAGCTTAGTGAAAATCTTTGAAGAACAGAGATGCTTTTCTTGAGCGTGATATAATTTCAGTATAGTTTTGGCTAGTGATTTCTTGCTTACTGAATGAGATTTCTTCTCTATTTATAGGAGTTGAAGTAGAGTTGAAGTAGAGTTGAATTAGAGTTGAATCTGTTGGATATAAAGATGTAGTTACGCCATTCCATAAATAGCTTCTGCAGGAGACTTTTTCTTTTAGAAGTGACTACTTACCACAAGTAGTATCTTCTCTCTTGGAAGAGGAGATTAACGTCTCTTTCTAATTGAGGAAATCCATTTGCAGAACTTTAACTTGGCTTAAACGTTACTTCATCATGATTAACAATTCTGATTAGAGTCTTCGTGTATCTGGGAATCTGGCTTCTGATGTTATCTCATGAAAGTTCAGATGGCGCTGAATAACTTCAGAGTTTACAGAAGGCATTTGATCAGAGTTAGAGCTTCTAGACTTTACTTCATGTTCAGATGCTTCTGATACTTTGTAGTTTTGTTCAGAGTCAGAGCTTCTTGAAACGAGATTCCACTTTAGGTGCTTCTGATACTTGATAATTTGTATCTGATCTTGTTGTGCATCTGATGACATCATCAGATTTATTTCTTCTTTCTTTAGAACCCTGCACACTTAGAAACTTTTCGTTAGGGTGCCATTTTTGGTTTCATCCTTTGTTATCATCAAAATCATGGAGTCTGTTGTAGAACAATTTTTGTTCTTACAAAAATGTCCTCTTATATTGACAATGACACTTCACTGATCCAATGCTTCTAAGACAGCTTGTCCGGAGTGTCTCTGGATTGGTATATAGGGTTGAAATGAAGCAAGATTCGGACCTGGAAATATCTCTTTGATGCTTTACTAAATCAATATAAAGACAACCTCGATATGGCTTTAACTATACTATAACTGCAAAACCAAGCTCAGAGAAATAATGAAACCTTCAAAGAATATGCACAATGTTGGAACGAGATGGCAACTCGAATTCAAACACCTTTATTTGACTCTGAACTCGTACACATTTTCATGAATATGCTCCATGGTTCATATTTAAAGAAGATGGTTGGAAGTATGTCATCTAACTTCTCAGACTTAGTCACTATCGGTGAATGCATATAGAACGAGCTAAAGACAAGTAAGACTCTAGGTGTTACTACTAGTAATCAAGCAGGATATAAGATGCCTCAAGGAAACTTTTCAAAAATAAAGAGGGAGAGAGTATTGTTGTGATGGCCAATGTTCATCCCCAATACCAGGCGTGCATGGCTCCCATGATGTATTATTCGTTCCTATACATCGCTGCAGCACAGTATCATCGATCTCTGTTTCAATATCAAGCATCACCAGGATACCAATAGTGTCCTTTGGCTCATACTCCATAGAATCAATAGCCCGCACATAATAATCAAAACTAAGGGCAAGGTCAGAATAGACAATGAAACAACGGTCAGGAGAGGAGACGTCCTCGCTTCGATAAAATCCTAGTGTCTTACACCCACTTGCTGCCTTATCTTGTTCATGTTGAGGAAGTTGTTCCTAAAGAGATAATGCGTGTAATTTTTCCTATCATCCTAAGCATGACCCCAATGCCTCATGCACGTACCATGCAGGATATATATGGAATTCTATAGAATATTTCTATATTTTCAAGAATAAAGTTCAAGAGCTCCTTGATCAAAAGTTACTGATCTTTACTGAAGAATAACCAAACATAAAGACAAATCCTTTATTTGGCCATGATGGGTCAGCTGTTAATGCAATTAATGAGGTAGAATGTACAAAAGTGATCAAAGAGGTCGCCAAGGTCAAGACCCTAATGTCAATCATTAAGAAGAGACAAAAGACCATGGTTTCTTGCAAGATTTTCACAATGATCATGGCATCTTCCAAATGGAACCAGGCAAGTGTAGTGAGTTGAAAGAATGTGTACAAAGTTTGATGGACCATGGTGTGATCCAGTTCACCAAAACAAATGTCAACGAATAGGTGTGTACTATTGAACCAATCCTTATTGTCTACAAACAAAAATAGATACAGGAAGCCATGAAGAAACTATTGCAACCTATAAACATTTGTTTTCCACGGCCTTTCTCCCTCCAAAGTACCAAGGATGTGCCTTAGAAGTATGAGACTACTGCTTATGTGGGAGGAAAGCCCATAGAAATCTTTGAGTCATAAATCATCCGCATAGAGGGAGCTACGGGAATGACCCGAAGTGGTTGTGTGTTCTCCCCAAAATTCACAATGAAACCATATCTACCTACAACAACTCTCCCCAAGGAGAACAGTATACCAGTAGGCACTCCCTAGGAGGAGGGGGTACCAACATCGATTCCTTAAAAGAAGGTTACACTAGTTGCTTCACCCAAGGTGAATGATGTTATGAACAAGACAACATAAGCTATTTCTTCCAAAGGAAAATGAGTAGTGGACGCAGAGGCAAAACCAGAACCTCATAAAGAGAATATCTCTCCCGATGAAAGTCAGGAATTCCCCAGGCTAATTCAGAAGAGAAACTTCAAGGTTATGGACTAATTAGGTCAAATTCCATCTAAGATCTTGATCCTATCACTTCTATTGAGCTCATAGGCTCATCGAAAAGCTTTGATAAAGGTACTTAACGCTTCCCATGTAATGCAAGATATCGCTGTTGACCAGTTTGATAAAGTTGTCACAAATATTATAGTCAACCATTTCCTAGGATTCAACGATGATGAGTTAGCAAATGGAGGAGCTTCCCACAACAAGAATTTGCATATCTCTGTTACCTACATGGACACTCCCATATCTAGAGTTCTTGTAGATATTGATTCCTCTCTCAACATAATGCCAAAGAACATGTTGAATCAACTATTAGTTGAAGGAGTAGAAATGAGAGCTAGTGCAATAATTGTAAGAGATTTTGATGGTTCTATAAGACAAGTGATGGTGAGATCGATTTACCAATTTGGGTTGTACCCCATATGTTTACCATTACGTTCTAAGTAATGAACATTAACCCTACTGATAGCTATTTACTGGGAGACCATGGATTCATGCTGCTAGGGAAATAACTTCTACACTGCATTAGAAGTTAGAATTCATGGTGGAAGACACGTTAGTTATTATCTATAGTGAAGAAGACCTGCTTATAAGTAAGTTATCTTCATTTCGATACATCAAAACCAGTGAAGGTGCAATAGAGGTCTCCTTTCACTGCCTGGAATTCGATAATATCAATACCACTACAGCTAATATTGACAAGGCGCCATAATTGATCTTGTCTTCACTAAATAGTGATAAAGAGACCCTTGAAAAAGGTAACACTTCTGGTTGGGGACAAATTCTAGACATCGCTAAGAAGAATAACCAATTTGGTATTGGCTACCATCCATCATCGAGCATGCCTAATTCTGAAGACCAGAAGAAATTTTTCCATATTCAGGAGGTGTTCAACAGTGATGGGTTCCAACATGACAACCTAGTGGCATCGCGGGAGATGCAAATGAAGAAGTTCCAAGATTCATACGTCGGTGTCCATCTGGCTTCACGTTAGATAACTGGAGGAATTTTGTGGTTCCTGCAGTCTTTTCAATATCAAAGTAATGCATTTTTATTTTTCTAAACCTGTTCTCCCCACCCGAGGCAAGAGGATAGCTTTGCAAAGGGCCTCAATATGTTTAAAAGCACTATATTTCAATCAATAAAAGTACTTTTCATTCAAAATCGCGTTCCTTTTGTTTCCTTTATATTTATTTTTTCACAAATAAATGGCACAAGCTTCTTTTTCTTTACCATTTCACAAGTATACTTCTAAAATAAATCCCCATAAACATGTAGAAATAATAAGTCCATTGATAACAACACGACTATAATTCCTTGTAACTATGGGTTCCCAATTAACTACGCCGAAGGCGACGGTGAGGAAGATTGTGAACTTCAAATTGAACTAGCCAGGCTCATTGAGAAAGAACAAAATGAGATTCAGTCGCACCAAGACCAGTATAGGTCATTAATCTAGGGACTGAAGAAGCTAGAAAGGTGTTAAAGATTAGGGCATCTCTAAAGAAACACGTACATACATAGTTGGTCAAGTTATTGTAAGAGTATGTTGATGTTTTCACATGGTTGTATCAAGATATTCCTAGCTTAAACACTAATATTATTGAGCATCACTTACCACTCAAGCCTGAATGTCTACCTATCGAGCAAAAGTTTAAAAGGACAATACTAGACATGGAACTCAAGATTAGAGAAGAGGTTAAGAAACAGTTTGATGATGTCTTCTTAGCTATATATGAGTATCCTCATTAGGTTACAAACATAGTACTAGTCCCGAAAAAGGATGGTAAAGTCAGAATGTGTGTGGACTACGTAGACTTAAACAAAGCAAGCCCGAAGGATGATTTCCCTTTGCCTCATATTGACATCTTAGTTGATAACACCTCTCAATTCTCTATCTTTTTATTCATGGATGGTTTCTCCGAGTACAATCAGATAAAGATGTCTCCTAATGATATGGGAAAAACTACCTTTGTCACCCTGTGGGGAACATTCTGCTATAATGGCATGCCTTTCGATTTAAAAAATGCAGGGACAGCCTATCAAAGGCCCATGGTAACCCTCTTTCATGATATGATACATAAAGAGATAGAGGTTTATGTGGACAACATTATTTCCTAGTCCATAACTAAATATGAACATATTGACCATCTGAGGAAACTGTTTTCTAGACTCATGAAATACAGGTTACGATTGAACCCTACGAAGTGCACCTTTGGGGTTAGGTCTGGTAAAGTACTGGGATTCATCGTCAGTCAATGAGGCATTGAAGTTCACCCTGACAAAGTTCAAGCTATTTAGGATAGGCCATCTCCTAGAACATAACAGGAAGTAAGAGGCTTTCTAATAGACTAAATTACATCTTAAGGTTCATCTCTCATCTAACAAATACTTTCAAACCTATATTCAAATTGTTTAGAAAAATTAAACGATCGAGTGGAATGAATATTGCCAAAGGGAATTCGATAAAATAAAAAAATACTTGCAAGAACCATCGATCCTAATACCACCAGTTCCAGGTAGACCATTGATAATGCATCTCACAATGCTAGATGAATCAGTGGGTTGTGTAATTGCTCAGCATGATGATACAGGAAGAAAAGAGAACGCCATATATTATTTTAGAAAGTAGTTCATTGGTTGTGAGACCAGATACTCACTTTTAGAGAAGACTTGTTGCGCTCTAGCATGGGCTGCTTGACACTTAAGGAAGTCATGGTTTACCGTACTACTTTATTGATACCCAAAATGGATCCAATTAAGTACATATTCAAAAAACTTGTTGTCACTGGAAGAATAACTCATTGGAAATTACTATTGACTGAATCTGGCATCTAATACATTACCCAAAATGCAATCAAAGGAAGCATGTTAACATATCATCCTACTCACCAACCTTTGGAAGAATATCAACCAATGTCATTTACCTTCCCTGATGAGGATGTAGTTCTTGTAAAAGACTATGAAATTCCAAGTCCAGATGAGGGACCTGAACTAGGGACTCGATGGAAGCTCACGTTCGATGGTGCCTCAAATGCTATGGGGCATGGAATTGGGCTCGTCTTGATCACTCCAATTAATGGTTATATTCCTTTCATTGCCAGATTATGCTTTGATTATGAAAACAATATGGTTAAATATGAAGCTTGTATCATGGATCTCAAAGATGTTATCAACCTAAGGATCAAAACTATAGAGGTGTAATGAGACTCAATGCTAGTTATCTGTCAAGTAAAGGGCAAATGGGTAACCCGTCACCCAAATTTGATTCCTTACCGTGATCATGTCTTAGAATTGATGAAGAATTTCAAAGAAATTACCTTTCATCATATTCCTAAAGAAGAATATCTAGTGGAAGACGCGTTAACTACATTATCATTAAGGTACAAAGTAAACTAGCCTAATGAAGCACCAGTAATAGAGATGGATCTTAGAGATGAACTAGTCGTTTGTTTCATAGTCGAAGAAGAATCTAATGGTAAAACTTGGTACCATGACATCAAGTGTTTCCTTCAAAAACAAGATTATCCAGCAGGGGCATCCAATGGTGATCGAAAAACTTTGCAAAGACTTGCTTCCAATTTTTTCGAAGTACCAAGCCAAATGGTCACTTCTTCCACCTTGAATAACTTTTGCTATGGGATTCAAATGGAAAAAGTTCCTTCATCAAAGTTGTATCTATTTCAAACCTCTTCAATTTGGTCATAAATTTGAGCTCATTTGGATTTTTCATCAAGGAGTTATACATTTTAGAAGTTGAGGAAAATCTCGTGTTCAATGGTAATGGCCCAAAATGACCTATAATGTTTCCTCTTGTCACATTCCCTTTTAAGTTTAATTTGAAGTTTCTTAAAGAATAAAAGTTGTAGAGTACATATTTAAATTGATCATGAAAGTTGAATAACCTTCATCTCATAAAAATTGAGCAAGTTATGGTCCTTGGAAGTTGACCTCCTAACTAGGGTTCAGACAAATGACCTATAATCTTTCACCATAAAAAATGACTTTACAAGAAAACGTAGCTCTTTACTTCAACATGAAAGTTGTGTGTGAGGTCATAAGGAGTAACCTTGCTTTTGGGATCATTTTCATATGACAACAATTATAGTCTAGGGAACCCCAGTTTTGACCAGTTGACTTTCTCTGGTCAACCACCATGAACCATCTTGCAAACTTGAAGTTCTCTTAATCTCTTGGACTATTAGGGTTTAGTTTGTCATTTGTGAGCCATTTTTATTTCACTTAAATGCTTGAATTGGACTGAGTTTTTGAGTTGTAATTGTGAATCCCTCATTATCTTTTAAGCAAAAGTGGATTATGTTTCATTGGAAGTGTGTCTTCTGTTTATTGTTAGAATTTGTTATCACTGTTGTGTGATTGAAAGGAAGTGAGAAGGGTCTCATATCTAGGAGAGTCTTAGATAGAAATTCCAAGGGTAGTTATTAGGTGAGAAGTTTGTAAAACCAGAGGTTGTTTAGAACTTCAAACTAATACTACTATAGTGGATTTCCTTCCTGGCTTGGATGCCCCCAGACGTAGGTGATGTTGCATCGAATTGGGTTAACAATTGACATGTGTTATTTACTATAACACTGTAATTGTTTTTGGTGTGACATGTCTTTATCCTAGTGTTGTGACATTGTATACGACATATGTTATCTACATACCAGAATTTCAATATCCTTCCATAACTTCTTCCTCACCTCAAGATGGTTCAATGCATATATAATTGTCATCCAATATAACCATTTACCACTTAAATCATAAACACCACAATGTATCATTTGATTGGTGTTGCCAATCATCTTGATATCCATATTGTTATCATTCCAATATACTCATATCCTCCCATTGTCATGCTTATTGTAGCTGCATAAGTAGTTACCTCTAAGCTTCAATTTGTTTATAATATTCTCAGCTTTATTCTTCTTCAGCCTTTTTTCAATTAGGATGGCAATATCAGGCGTAAGATCTAAGATACGGGAGCTAATATCTCTGACCTTTCCTGCTTTATTGAGTCCCCTCACGTTCCAGGCTATGATCATGGGACATCTTCATGAAATACGATGGAATTTCCTAGTCTAGTGTTTCAAAAGCATTTCCACAAACAACTTTTCCTGGTGATGTAGGCTTTTTCCCCTATCTTTTCCTCCTTTGCTAACCTTTGTCCATTCCTCTTTATTTGTTTCTTTGGTTGTTCGAGTTTCGACTATCTGATTTGTATGACTCACATCCCCCTTGCCTTCAACATCATTTTCCTTTGTTTCCTCTTATTGAGTGATTTTTAGCACCCATTGTTGGATTGTCTTCTTTTTCGTCCCGCATGCATTGGTGTCCAAACTTTTGGCACTTATCACAGAATCTTGACTTTCATTCATACTCCACTAGTTGTTTCACTTTTCTCTCTTCATAATCTTTAATGGTAAACTTCGTTACTAGCTCTTGAGTAATGTCAACCTCCACCAATATCCTTGCATATGGTATTCTAAATTTGTTGGTTGTGCATTTATCAGTTACAAGAGGATTTCCTAACGCACTCCTTATCTTACTTAAGCTATTCGCACCCTAGAGATGTAATGGTACTTGGGGCAGTTTTACCTAAATTTGTAATGTCCTCATCATGTCATTCTTTAGATTAAAATCTAGTTTCCACTCTCTCAACAACATCGACATGTTCCTAATTGTATATGCTCCTTTCATTAGCACCGCATACCTATCAGAATAAGAATGGAAACATATAATGAAATACCCCTCTTCATTATAAAACATGCCTGAAAACTTCATAAAATTCTACATATTCGTCATGAATTGCTTAACATCATTCATACTTAGTTCTCCTCATAATACATACATGATTAAAGTAGTGTCCCAAAACTTTGCCTCATCCTTGATGTCAGATTCCTTGATTTTGATTTTAATCTCTCCATTGAAGATATTAGGTGTAAGGAACTTTGTCGTCATTTCATTTACCAGATTCTGATTTCCACTTAGAATCTCAACCCATAGCTTCTTTGGCGATTCTAGGGTTGGCGATCCAGTGTTGTCTTCTTCAATCTCTTCCCTTTCATCAGTGTTTCCTTCCTTCTTTTCCTTCTTAACTTTCATCTCAACATTATGATTACTTAATCCCCCTACTATAGATAGACTCGCCATTGACAGTGGCACCTGCTTTTTTGGCCGCATCGTCCTCTCGTCATTGGAAATATTAGTAATATGGAAAGAATAATAAAAAATATTACCAAACATTTTCAAATAAACTAAATAGAAAATATTAATCTTTAATTTATATTAAATATTAGTATAAAAAATAGAAAAATATTTATGGTAAAATTCTCTATATATGGAATTTTTAAATATTAAGTATAATAGAAAAAAATTAAGTAAGATATGCATTTTTATATAAAATTAATAAATCTAATAGATGATATCTTTAATTTCTGTTTTTTATAAAAGATATTAGTTCTCATCGGATATATATATATATATTGAGTTATTCTCTTTCAATTTAAATTTTTTTATGCATTTGTACATCCTAGAAATTATTTTGACCAATTAGTGTGTGAAATCGGAAGAAGTCTGTAATGAAGTAGGGATGGTTTGGGTGAAAGTTGGGTAGTGGCCAGAGCTAGAACATAGACTCTTCTAAAGGATATTCGAGGTATAACCCGGCTTAATGAAATCATCGCCTGGTCGGGTTGATGTGTCATGATAGGCCGAGGTGGGGGTCCCCGTGTCGTCTAGTATGGAACCAAGATAGGTCGAGATAATAGTCGAATGAAAGGCCGTCATTTGGAAACGGTCTCGAAAAATGAAAGTTCATAATAGTACCATAATGATGCAAGCATTACAAGCCATGAAGAAGTGAATAAATGATAAACGGTGGCGGTTTTTTAAGCTTTGAATGCAGAAAGGAAGATGAAAGGGTTTTTTCATAATTATTGGGGTTAAGGAATTGGCCTATATAAGAGACATTAAGAAATGAAGAAAAGGGAGAGGAACTACCTGAGAAAAAAATTTACAAACACTTAACCAATCATTTGAGGCCTAAATATTAGCATAACAAATAGAAAAATATTTATGGTAAAATTCTCTTTTTATGATATTTTTAAATATTAAATATAATAGAAAAAAATTAAGTAAGATGCTATTTATATAAAATTAATAAATATTAAATGTTAAATAAATATAGATGATATCTTTAATTCTCATTTCTTAAAAAAGATATCAATTCTCATCAAATACGCTCCTTATAGATATCAGTTCTCATGGTTTTAGTGTTTTTAAGAATAACATTTAGCGCCCACCGTGGGGTCCTAGGTAAAAGTTTCACAGGACACACAAAATCATCATTAAAATCGCTAATAGCTCAGTTGTGCGATGTCCGAATCATTCCTCATCTGAAGTGATCCACGTGCGCCACCATATTTAACCCAATTGCTCGTAGTAGTGGAGGGTATTCGTCAATAAAATGAAATATTGGAAGATATCGTCCATATCGTCCATATTTTGCAAACACACGTTCAATAGGATGGGGATACAAAGGAAGATCTTCTGGATTCTAAGGCATTATCCGAGGCGATCTGGGATGATCAAGTTCCATAGAACTTCAAACTACTACCATTGGTATCTTTTGATGGTAAAACCGACACACAGGAGCACATTATTACAATCAATAATCAAATGAAAATAGTACGGGCTTATGACTCCCTTGAGTTTAAACTCATGGCAAATAACTTTAAGGAAGGGGCTCTACGATGATATATGAGCTTACCCGAGTTCTTGGTCGTTACGTACAAGGACCTAACCAAAAAGATGGTACAACACTTTTTCAGCAAGCAAACATAGAAAAGTGTCAACTACTAGTTTATTCAATATCCGATAGGGGTACTCAGAGTCTCTCAGGGAGTATATGGCGAGGTTCAACAAAGAAACTATTAAGGTGTCCCATCTGAACCAGGAGATGTTTGTAGGGGCATTTCAACATGGCCTCAAAGTCGGGCAGCTCAATAAATCCCTAGTACAAAAGCCATCATCTAGCATGGATGAGGTTATAACCAGAGCAGAATGTTATATCAAAAGAGAAGAGAGCAACATGGAAAAAAGATCTTAAGACACCAAGGAAAAAATGAGAGCTAAAGAAAAGGGGTCGGGCATATGAAGGGGTGCCCTAAGCCCGGACTTAGAGGTCGGACAATGATAAGACCATCCCGACGACCTTTTGACAAAGATGTCGAGTATACACCATTGAATGCCAGACATGAAGATATTTTGAGAGAATTATATCATCTCAAATTACTCCATATCCCGATGTGTCTAAAAGGAGCCCACGTCGTGATGGGAAAAGACGAGAATGCATGGTGTGCATACCACAGACTTCGTGGTCATCACAAGGAAGATTGTCATCAACTCAAAAGAGAAATTGAGATATTAATTCAGATAGGTCATTTGTTGTCTTATGTGAAAGATGTCGAAAGAAGTTAGATAAAAGAAGTCCTCCCATGGGGGATATCATCTCAGAAAATCCTTCTCAAAATAAGGGGAAGAATACATATGAGGTTCGTGAAGCCCGAGTGACATGTCATGCATTGAACACCATTGTTGGAGGATTCACTGGAGGAGGAGAAACCATTTCAGCCAAGAAAAGATATGCCCGACCAATGATGCATATCAGATATAACCACTCTCATAAGAAGATGACAACCCAACCATAATCAGTTTTTCTAAAAAAGATGTCGAAGGAGTATTGGCTCATCAGAATGACCCAATGGTAATTAAAGTACAAATTCATGACTGGAGCGTGAAGCTAGTCTTAGTAGATCTGGTAAGTTCAACTGATATTTTGTATTGGGATGCGTTCAAGGCTATGAGTTTCGTGTTAGTTCAGGAGACAAATGAAGGAGAAAAGCTAGTATATTTTGTTAGTAAGATGCTGAGAGGAGCGAAATTGCGTTATCATAAGATTGAGCGTCTTGCGTTGGCAATAGTGATTATAGCTCGAAAGTTGAGATACTACTTCTAGGGACACCCTATCATTGTCAAAACCAATTACCCTATAAAGAAGGTCTTGAAGAAACTAAAATTGGCAGGAAGAATGGTGGTCTGGGCAATAGAATTGTTAGAGTATGATATAAAGTTTGTGCCTCAGAGTAGTGTCAAATCTTAAGTACTTGCTGATTTCCTGGTTGAATTAAGGGCCCGGTCTAGGAAGAGTCTTCATGCAGATGGACTCTATTTGTGGATGGATTCTCTAATCTTAAAGGAATTGGAGCTAGGATAATATTGGAGGGCCTGATTGACCTGGTCTTAGAATATTCTTTGCGTTTTTATTTCCACACTAGCAATAACCAGGTGGAGTACGAAGTTTTGATTGCAGGAATGTGGTTGGAAAAGGAGGTTGGAGTAACACACTTGTTTGTTTAAATTGACTCTCAGTTAATCATTAGCCAAGTCATAGGAAAGTTTCAGACAAAGGATCCATCGTTAGTAAGATATTTTCAAAAATCTCTTAAGATGTCTCAGATGTTTATGGAATTTTAGGTGAACCACATTCCTATAGAGGAGAAAGTTAGAGTTGGCCTCTTAGCCCGATTAGCAAGCACCAAAGGTTTCAGTTTAAGTAAGATGGTAATTCAAGAGACCTTGGAGGCACCGAGTATGGAGGTTGAGGAATTTATGACATTGAATAATGCAAGGGGCTAGATGGTACCTATTGTTCGGTATTTAACCCAGAATGAGCTACCAGAAGAAGAGATTGAGGCTAGGCAAATTAAAAGGATATCTACTAGATACCTCATCGTTGTTGATCAGTTATATAAGATGGGAAGGTCATCTCCTATGTTAATATGCATTTCAAAGAATATATTGTGCTAGTCATGAAAGAAGTCAATGAAGGGGTATGTGGAAGTCACATTGGATGGAGAGCGTTGTCGGGAAAAAATATTTAGAGTAGGTAATTTTGGCCGAGTATGCTTCAAGATTGTGAACAGTTCATAAGTCGATGTGAGAAATGTCAAGTGTCCGCTCCCTTCATCCATTCTCCTACAAAATTATTGCATTCAGTATTTTCACCATAACCATTTTATCAGTGAGGGTCGGGCATTTTAGGCCCATTTCCCGTTGCAGCAGAACAACTGAAGTTCTTGATAGTAGTTGTTGATTACTTCACTAAATGGGTGGAGGCAAAAGTAGTGGCATAAATCACAGTGGAAAGGGTACGCCGGTTCTACTAGAGAAACATAATATGTCATTTAGGCCTTCTCGGGGTCATTAGGGATACAAAATCGGTTTATTTTGGTGGAGCATCCTCAAGAAAATGGTCGGGCAGTGGCAGCTAACAAGACCATTCTATCCGGGATGAAAAAGAAATTGGATGAAGCTAAGGGGTTATGGGTTGAGTCCTTGCACAAGATCTTATGGTCTTATCATACTACACCTTATTCTACTACTCAGGAAACTCCTTTTAGGATGGTTTATGGAGCCAATGCAATGATACCGGTAGAAATTAATACTCTGACTCGAAGGCGTATTGCTTTTGACGAGAATGCCAACTCGAATGTTCTGGACAATTATGCAGATCTATTGGATGAAATAAGGGAAACAATCCACATAAGGGAGTTCGTAGCCAAACAAAGAATTTCCAGGAGATTTAATATCAAAGTAAGGCAACGAGGATTTCAAAAAGGAGATATGGTGTTCAAAAATGTGATTGGCCCTAAGAAGAAAGGCAAGCTAGCTCAGAATTGTGAAGGAACTTTTCATATCCGTCACAAATTGAATAATTGTGCTTATAAGTTAGAAAGTTAATAGGGTGTTAAAATACCTAGGCTTGGAATGTAACCAACCTTAAGTTTTATTTTAGCTAAACTATGTAATAAATAACACGAATAAAATTGTGAGAGTGCACTATTTTCCCTTGCAAGGGAAAGAGTTTTAATGAGACATCCATAGTTAAAACAATTATATTGTAAATTTATAAAGAAGACAAAATGGTCAATAAAATGATCCATGATTAAGCTCGGTGTAAGACCCCAATTTTGACCCTAAGATCCCTCATGATATCTCATCATATGCATTAGCATTTGGATCACACCTTGGCATCCTCCTTACCCCTTATTCATTTGGGTTTGCATTGGGAGAGATCACCAAGCATCATGTGATTGTATCATACTTTATATTTTATCATTTTTGCTAACCAAAATACCAAAAATATATCTTTGTATAAACTAACTCTTTTGTAGGTAGGGCATGTTCTCACCTTTGATCTATCAAGCTCACATCTAGGGTTTAAGACCCTCAATGCAAGGAGCTCAATCAAGAAGTGGTTTACTATGGATCTAAGCATCATATATGAATCCCCATGATCTTTACATGTTATTTTCATCAAGAATTCATCAAGAGTTTGGATTTGGTTTGCCTTGGAAACCTTAATTCCTCTAGGTTTCTTGTGTAACTTCTTCAATAAGCTTCTTCACCAATTGATCAAATATTTCAAGGGATACTTCAAATTTCATCATATTATGCATATGTGATCTCCCATGAGTCCCAAAAGTCAAGAGAATTGCAAGCTACCAAGTTGGTTCATGGTGGTTGACCAGAGGAATTCATCTGATCAAAACTGGGGTTCCCTGGACCCTATCTCCTACAATTTTTATCATATGAAAATGATTCCAAGAGAAACTTTACTCTAAATGACATTTCAAACAACTTCCATGTTGAGGTCTAGAGCTAGTTTTTCTTATAAATTTATTTTTTATGGTGAAAGATTCTAGGTCATTTTGTCTAAACCCTAATTTTGAGGTCAATTTCCCAAGGCCATAACTTGCTCATTTTTTATGAGATGAAATATTTCCAAGTTTCACAATCAAATTAAATATGTCTAATTCAAATTTTATGTTTGGAGGAAGATCTAATTCAACTTTTATGAGCATGTGATATGAGGATACATTTTAGGTCATTTTGGACCAATGCCATTGAACAAGTGATTTTCTTCAACTTCAAAAATGCATAACTCTTTCATATTAAATCCCAATGAGGTGGAATTTGTGACCAGCTTGAAGGACATTGAGAGAGCTGCAATTTTTATGAAGGAATTGTTCTCATTTGAAGCTCAAATAAAAAGTTGGCCAAGGTGGAATAAGTGAACATATGGCTTGACACTTAGAAATGTTTTTGACATGTTTGATTTTCCCAACTTCCACCTTAAAATTCATCATGATCCAAACTTCAAATGAAAAAGTGTTCAACATGAAAGTTGTTCCTCTTGATCTAATGTTTATAAAAAGTCCAATTTTACCCATTTTTGACAAGATTTGAATGGGATGCACATGGCTTGAACATTGCATCATCATTTGGCAAGATTGAACTTCAAACTTCCATGCATAATTGCCTAGCATTCCAACATGACTTCAACTATGCTTATACGTGATTATGGAACAAATGACATGATTTCATGGGCATGTACACGCCCATGCACCCATGCATCACTCATTGCAAATTTTGGAAGTTCACTTCAAGTGTGCAAATATCAATTGAACTGTTATAAATAGAACCCTCCACACTCAGAATTAAGGACCCTGCGCGCCAGCTTTGAATCCACACCTTCAAACCCTTCTATTTGAGAGGATAAACCTGAGAATTTCAATTGGAAATTGAGTTTGAATCTCACTGTTTTAAGATTCAAATCTCCAGGGATCCAAAGCCTTTTGATCATTCTAATCTACTCCTTCAAGCATTCAGAACAAGATAAAGCACAAGGAAGAGCAAGAACAATTGAATCCAGGCCTACATTGAAGGTATTTTTCAGAAATTTTCATCTCTTTGATTTTCACTCAATTCTCCATAATTCTCTTGGATCTTTGGTTGTCTGAAGTCCTACAAATGTAGGCAACAAGATTGAGTTGCTTTGAGGTCAAATCAAAGCAACTCAGATCGTGCACATCAAATTTTAACTCCTTGTATCTCTCAATATACTTGGAGTTAGGATGAATCGAGGCCATATTCGAACTCAGTGCCATTTTTACTTTAAAATCATGTCCTTCTTTTTAATTTTGGTGATGGTTGTGACTGAACAAGTCTGGTGAAGCTCATCGGAGAAAGAGACCGGAGTTGTAGCTCCGGTGGTGAATTGGCAGGCTCGGAACCATAGGATCCTTTTGAAATGATTTAATCTTAAGCGTTGGTTTGAATTACCATTGTTGTGGCGCGCTGACTAAGGACCATCGTGGATTGCACGCTTGTGACCACTTGATTTGCCACCTCAATTAATGAGGGAGATCAAATGGTCCATATTTTTTCTGATTATTTGATTTTCATTTTATTTGTTCTATTTTCATTAATTTATATTAATTTTAATATTGATCCAAAAAATATGAGAGTTTCACCAAACAAATTTAAATAAATTCCTCTTTCATTTTCTGAATTAAAATTATTGTTTGGATCATTATTAATATTTTTCATGATTTAATTGATTTTGTGAATATTTTTAACTGTTTAAAAATAGTTTTTAAGTTTCCAAAAATTATGAAATTTTTTCTCCAAGGTTCTTTGACCTTGTTTGACCTATGATAAATTTCATGGCCATTTCTTTGGTGTTTTGATGAGGTTTTAGGAATTTGATAAACCATAATTTAATTTAATGCATATTTTAGTTGATTTAAATTATTTAAATGCAAAATAAATTAGGTTGAGCTTCTAATTTTGAGTTGTTGAGTTTGACTTGCGTTGTTGGGTCTTGGTCAATATTGATTTGACTTTGTTGAGTTAAAATCATTAGATTTAGGGGATTGATGAAATGTATATTTCATCTCCCAAAATGAATGAATAATTTTAATTTGGTAAAAGTCCTCCTTTGACCAATTTGTGTTGATTCCATTTCCCCTCCCCCTTCATCTCATTCCCTTTCTCTATTCATTCATTTCATGGACCTATGATATCTCCATATCCTAAGGCTAGTTGATTGAAAAATCAACATGAGTGTGGATGAGATTAGGTCCACCCTTTTGCACATTCTTTTTAAGTGTGGTATGTTTTAGGAGTATGGTTCACAATACCATGTCTCTAACATGCATTAACACTAAAAGTTTTATTGCTCGGCCTCAAATAGTTGTGACTTCTACATAACTCCAATTACGATTGCTTAACATAACTAAAATAAAGTTCAATTAATTAAGAATACAAAAATTAAATAAGATAGAATACCAAAAATAAATAATACAATATATTTCATTAAAAAAACGAATTTGAGTTGAACTATGACAAACAAGTCTTAATTGACAACAACAAACAATATTGACTTGAACGACAATCAGTATTGCGTTAGTTATCGTGTCTATGTTTAAAAGCGACAGCGTGATGATGATGGAGTGTGATTGAAAGAAAAACTATAATGGAGTGACAAAATTTAGAAGTTTGTACGGTTGTAAAAAAACATGAAATTCTTTTTTTGTGATTGGGGAATGTATGTTGGTTGGAAATCCCCCAAAACTTATGGAGAATTTCAATCAATCTTGATGAACAAGATTGTTAGCACCTACACAATGACAATAAAGAAAAGAACAATGGAGAAAGAAAGAAAGTAAAGAACGATGAAGGAGAAGAGTAATATAATTATGCAGAGTTTCTCTCTGCCCACAAACTGTGGAAAACTTCTTATTAACTTTGCAACTGCAAAATATTGTGAATATAGTGTTATGAATGCTCTATTCACTTCATTACAACATTAAGGGTTACTCCCTCTATTTATAGATTTAGGTTAAATAAGACTCAAGCCAAAGCCCAAAACTGTAAAAGCCCAAAATAGCTAACACTACTAAAATAGGCCTAAGTCGAAATCGTGTGTGAAACAGCCTGCTTCGACACACTAACACAACTCAACACACTAGGTGGTTCAACACTTCCTTACTCTATCGAGCAACCTTCTTTGACACAAGGAGCTATAATTCAACACAATACCTAATTCATTGTGTCTAAGCTATCTACATTCATCATAGCTCTTAGCCTTCTGAACACATCGACTTGCACTCCCTTCGTCATGATGTCTGCAATCTGATTCTAAATTCTACAGTGTTCTACATTCATCTTCCCATCTTCTACCTACTCTCGAAGATAATAGAACCTCATTTCGATGTGCTTGCTTCGACCATGTGCTATCGGATTCTTCGCCAGATTGATAGCTGACGTGCTGTCGATCTTCATAGTAATTGCTCCATGACTCTTCGATGTTATTTCTTCGATAAGATTCACCATCCATGTTGCTTAACATGCACAAAGAGAAACGGTTATGTATTCTACTTTACATGATGATAATGCCACTACTGGCTCCTTTCTTAAACTCCAAAGAACTGGTGCACCACCTAGCATAAACACATAGCCAACTATAGATTTTCGATCCTCAACATCACTACACCAACTTGAGTCGGTGTATCCCACTAATTTGCATTATTTTCCTTCATCAGTTGCAGGAAATAAAATGCCATAGTGGAGAGTTCCTTTCAAATACCTTAGTATCCTATTCGCCGCTGCTAGATGTGATACCTTTGGCTTTTGCATGGACCTACTCACCATACCTAGATTTTATGCTAAGTCAGGTCTTGTATGAAACAAGTATTGAAGTGACCCAATAAGTCTTCTATATTGGGTTGTATCGATATCATCTGAATCTGAATCTTTTGACAGTTGTAATCTGGGCTCAGCTGGAGTCGAAGTTGGGTTGCAATCTTGCATCTCAAATCTCTTGAGTATTTCGCCTGCCTCATCCACAATCCCTTCTTTCAAACATAATGCGTCAAAGTCTTTCAACACATATTCTCCACCACCATCAGTCCTCAAAATCTTGATCTTTCGACTGCTCTGTTTTTCAACCATAGATTTAAACTTGGCAAATACCTCGATCACTTCACTTTTCTTCTGGATCAGGTAAGACCATAGTTTTTTGACTGAAATCATCTATGAATGTAAGAAAGTATTTATTACCTCCAATTGAATCCACCTAGAGAGGACCACATACATCAGAATATATGACTTCGAGAATTTTCTTCGACCTGCTTCCTGCATCCTTACTGAAGTTGTTCTTATGCTGCTTTGCCTGCACACATTCTTCACACACTTCGTTTGGAATGTCGATTTCTGGTAATCCTGAAATCATATTTCTTCTCTTCAAACCTCTTATATCTTTGAAATTGAGATGGCCAAGTCTATAATTCCATGTCCATTCATCTCTGTTGGATGATATTGTAAGGCACTTATGCTCCATCACGTTAAGGTCAATCTTGAAGGTTCTATTTTGAGACATTTGAGCCTTCAAGATCAACCTTCCCTTTGAGTCGAGAACTCTCATCATCTTGTCTTTGATCGACACCTTGTAGTTCTTTTCGACTAACTGCCCTATGCTGAGCAAATTACTCTTTATGCCTGGTATGTACAACACATTTAAAATTACTAACCTCTTGCCATCTTTCCTCATAATCAGAACATCATCAACACCTTCAACTGCTAGAGTGTTATCATTTGAAAATTTCATCATGTTCTTCATTGAGGGCTTTATGTTAACAAACCAATCTTTCCTTCCAGACATGTGTGATGAGCATCCTGAGTCCAAGTACCACTGGTCCTTAAATCTCTCTTCATCTCTTGTTGTAACCATCAACAACGTCTCTTCTTCTTCATGTTTCGCCAGTTTTGCATAAGTTTATTGACTATTCTGCTTTTCTAGACAATCACTAGAATAGTGACCATGCCTTTGACAATTGTAACACTGAATGTGACTCTTGTCTGGCTGTTGACCACCACCTCTTCCTCTACCTGCAATACCACCTCTTTGGTTGCCTTGGCTCCAGGGTTTTCTCTGATTCAACCAGTTTCCTTCTTGTTGATTTCGACCAGTCGAATTGTTGTAACCTCCTCTTCCTTTGTTGCCACTCCAGCTACCTTTGCCTTTTCTTTCTTTTGTTGATTGAGTCTGTAAAGCCATATCACTCTTCAACTTTCCTGCAGCTCTTTCAGCCATTCTTTATTCATGAGATTCAAGCGTCCCTTGAAGCTATTCCTTTGTCAGTTTTGACAAATCTTTGGACTCTTCTATGGCTACTACCACGTGGTCGAACTTTGGAGCCAACGACCTCAATATCTTTCCAACAACATATCTTGATGTCAACACTTCTCCACATACCTTCATTTGATTCACCAGTTTTCTAACCTTGGTGAAGAAATCAGTTATGCTTTCATTGTCTTCCATCTAAAGCAATTCATACGTTCT
The DNA here is from genome assembly GCF_024323335.1 of Lathyrus oleraceus. NCBI lineage: Eukaryota > Viridiplantae > Streptophyta > Magnoliopsida > Fabales > Fabaceae > Lathyrus > Lathyrus oleraceus. Next base: position 230,338,876 of record NC_066585.1, read on the forward strand.
TTTGTGAGTTTGTAACCTCACCTCTTTCACCTTCTCTGTGCCTCCAAACGATTTCTCCATAATTTCCCATGCTTCTTTCGCTGACTCTCCATCACTAACCTTTTCAAAGTTATCTGCATCAACACATTGATGGATTATAAAGAGAGCTTTATAATCTTTCTTCTTCAATTCTTTATGTGCATCATTTTCTTGATCTGTCGCGGCTTCTGCAACCGTTGTTACTCATTCCTTCACAAGATCCCAAAGATATTGATAACAAAACACAATCTTTATCTGCTTGCACCAATTCTCATAATTGTTGCTCTTGAGAATCGGAAGGTTTGCTGGAAAATGCCTGTTTGGATGATTCATTGCCATGGTGATTTCTTTCCACGAATTGATTGAATCGGAGCTCTTGATACCAGATGTTGGAAATCCCCCAAAATCTATGGAGAATTTCAATCAATCTTGATGAACAAGATTGTTATCACCCACAAAATGACAATAAAGAAAGAACAATGGAGAAAGAAAGAAAGTAAAGAATGATCAAGGAGAAGAATAATATAATTCTGCAGAGTTTCTCTCTACCCACAAACTGTGGAAAACTTCTTATTCACTTTGCAACTGCAAAATACTGTGAATACAATGTTATGATTATTCTATTCACTTCATTACAAAAATAAGGGTTACTCTATCTATTTAAAGATTTAGGTTAACTTGGACCTCAAGCCAAAGCCCAAAACTATAAAAGTCCAAAATAGCTAACACTACTAAAATATGCCTAAGTCGAAATCCTGTGTGAAGCAACCTGCTTCGACACTTCGACACACTAACACAACTCAACACACTAGGTGGTTCGACACTTTCTTACTCTGTCGAGCAACTTGCTTCGACTCAAAGAATTACAATTCAACAATGTTAAGTTTTGATATTGATATATTAAAATGTTAAAAAAAATTAAAAAATGATTAATTTGATGATTTTTTTTAACTATGCGGTTTTATAAAACCGACTCCGGTTGGAATGGTTTTGGACGGTTCAATTCGATTTTTTCCTTTTTACTCCGGTTTTGACCTACTAAGAGTTTTGAAAGATTGGTCCAACCAGATTCATCTCCGGTTCCCGATCCAACTGGTTGAACCGATCGGTTTGGTCAGGTTTTTCGAATATATATATATATATATATATATATATATATAATATATATATATATATATATATATATATATATATATATATATATATATATATATATATATATATATATATATATATATATATATATATATATATATATATATATTATTTGATGTAGTTTTGAAAGATTAGTCCAAAATTTAACTTTTGAAAACTAAATTTCAAAAGGATATCATAAATTTAAGTATTAGTGATCTCTATGCATAATTTATAAAGAATATTTTCTTGCGTTTAAAGTTTTTCTATTATTTTTCTTTATTTAAAGAAATTTAAATGACTACTTTATTGCTTTTAAGAAAATCCCCTAAGTTTTAGGCCTAGACATGTAGGTTAAATAATTTTTACTAATGTTTAATAAAATAAAATAAATATACGAATGCGCATATTGGTCTGTCTCTCTTTCAGAGATTAATTTTATTTGTTATAATGCACGTTAACTATTATTTTCTTCAACAACAACAAAAAAACGTTATAAAAATATGCTCACTATATACAAGCATATAGTGTAACTTCATATTTAAAAGTAAAATTACTTTAAAAAAATATAATTGGCAAATATTTAAATTTAAACTTTTATTTTAAAATATTTTATTTATTTATTTTAGATGCAATCTTTAGAAATAATAAATTATCTGAAATTAACATTCTTAGTTAATAAGTGTTGCACATTTTAGTTTAAAAAATAAATAAATATGAATTTAAGATATTTTCTTGTAAAAAGTAATAGTAAATATCAATTTAAGATATTTTCCTTTAAAAGAAGTCAATCAAAAATCTTTTTGATTAAAAAACAAATCAAATATTTAAAAAATAATCTAAATAGTAATATCTTTTTTTTTACCAATTTAAATAGTAATATCTTAATTCTAAACATTTGTGTTTAAATTCTAATACATTTGTGTTTATGTGTAGTTACGTTAAACTTTTCTTAACAACAAAACAAAGTTTCTAGTTTAATTTTTTTATATGGCTTCTCTTTCATTGATATAGGAGATTAACATCAAACCCGAGTATTGTCCTGAAGCGAAGCTCTAAATGAACGGTACCACTTAATGGAAATAGAAAGTGTTTGTGGAAAGGAGTTGGTTTTGAAAGCATAACAACATCTTCCTTTTATGGGTTGGAAATTTGGGTATATTAACAAAAAGTGTAGGAGGGAGTTGTATTATATTTCTCCTACAAATGGTAAAAACTATAATACTCTTAAAAAAGCATGCAACGATTGCATTAAAGAAGGAGGTTGTTCTATCAAACACCCTTCGATTACACCTGAAGCATCAACAGCAAAATCGATATCTTCAACTACATTATTGTCAAAAAAGCAATCACGAAAATTTGAAAATTTTGATAAATCAACTTCAGATAAGGATTATGAAACCTCTATTTTAAATTGTGTTAAAAAATCTATTATGACTACTACATCATCGACAAAGAAAAATGAGAAACATGTTAATCAATCTAAATCGGAAGCTATTGATTCAATGGGTAGTGGTGGTAAAAGAGAATGGGTAATGGAGATGAGTGTAATGGAGAAAAATTCAGAGGGTGGTGGAAAACGAAAAAAGGTATTAAATATGCGTACACGAGAGAAGTCTACACTTGTTTCTTGATTGATAAAGAATCATGTTTTAGCTTCAGAGACTAAAGTGTATTGTCGTGGTAGAAATAATATTGTCAAAAGAAGGAGTTTATCTTATGATGGTATAATTTGTGATTGTTGTCGTGTTATTTTCTCTATCATTAAATTTGAGGCTCATGCTGATTGTACACAACATAGACCGTCCAATAGTATTTTATTGGAAGATGGAAGGTCGTTGTTAAAACGTCAAAGGGATGCTCTGAGTTTGCGTGATCAAATAAAAATCATTTTGTTATCGAAGAAGATGTTAAAGCAAATAATGATACTGTTTGTTCAGTTTGTGCTCTTGAAGGTAACATATATGTGATTGATGCCCTTCTTCATTCCACCTTAGTTGTTTAGGTCTCGATCAAGTTCCCGAGAATGATTGGTTTTGTCCAACTTGTTGTTGCAAAGCATGTCAACAATCCAAATGCAAACAAGAATGTAAAGATCACATGGATAATAATATTATTGTCTATGCTCAATGTGAGCAAAAGTATCACTTTGGATTCGTAAAGTCTATCAACTTTGGATTATGGCATATGGAAAGTAATAATAAAAAGAAGAATTGGTTTTGTAGTGTGGTTTGTGGAAAAATATTCTTAGACCTAATCAAGTTTTTAGGAAAACCAATTGAGGTTGGAGATAATATAACTTGGACATTAGTGAAAAATGTGAGTAGTTTTATAGATGATTATGAAGGAGATAATGGTGGAGATTTTTCCTCTAAAAAATTTAGTGAAAGTGAGAGTAAGTTGAATGCGGCTCTTGGTTTATTGTATGCGAGTTTTAACCCAACTATTGATGTTTTATCACAAAGAAACTTGATTAAAGATTTGATTTTTAGTAGTGAATCAAAACACAATCGCTTGAATTTTTATGGATTCTTTACTATGATTTTAGAGAAAATATGTGAGGTGATTTCGATGGCAACTATAAGGATTTATGGTCAAAATGTTGCGGAAATAGTTTTTGTGATCACCAAGAAACAATATCGAGGATGAGGAATGTTTCGTTTGTTAACGAATGAGCTTGAGAAACATTTGGTTTCCTTATGTGTCGGGGAGTTTGATTTTACATTCCTCTAAAGATGCAATAAATATTTGGACAAAAAATTGTTCGGTTTTGTTAGAATAACTCCTAAAGATAAGCGTCACTTTATCAATCATACTTTTTTAGAATTTGAGAACACTATCATTTATCTTAAATCTTTGAAATGATTTATATGTAACTGTATTTCTTGATATTAATTATATTACAGATATAGAAATCCTTATAATTGTATCACTTTTTATTTTACGTTTTTAATTACATACTTTTTAAAGGATTTTTATCGTTATATTTTATAAATACATGTTTATTTTCAATTTTCAAATATATAATGAAACATATTTTGCTTGTGTAATCAATTCATCAATAACAATATTTATAAATTGAAATATAAACAGTGTTAAGATATTTGAATAAGTCGATCCTTATTTTATTTTTCATAATTATCATTTTTGAATAATTTAATCATATAAATTTAAAAATAGACAATAATAACATCACAATGGTGGTTTTTTCGTTTGAGTGTCTAAGTGGATCATATAATTATATATCTGACTTCGCATTTTCAAAGATATATGTTACGGTATATCTAGATGATGTAGAAGATATTAATCACAACCGCAATAACCACTAATATACATTGAGGATTTGAACCTCTGTTAGCTATCTTTAACACATCCATGAAAGAATTAATATTAGGGCCAGAGGTTGCATTAACATCGATTTTGAGCATATTGATTTTGGCTAGCCTATGAAAATAGGGGGTGTTTATATATCCACCATAATGCCAATTCACATCGGCCTTCTCCTTCTAGAAACTTTCCTCGATGTTTAAGACATTATCTAGCTCGGTCTTTGCCTTCTTCTCCTTTTCCAATGGACTTCCAATGATAATGTAACCAGGTGAAAATAATTATTATAAGAGTTAATTAGTCAAACTTATATTTTTTTAATAAATTAATTTGAATTCAAACATGGTTGTATTATCCATTGAGATAGCTAAAATTGTGGTTCACGCAAGATTTGGATCATGGTCGTTAAAGCTTTCTCCAACCCCATTTTGGTACCCTTGAGACTTAAACATAGGTGGCTAAGGAGTTTGAATCCATTAACAATACTAACATCATCATCATCACTCACCTACACAAGGGAGAGAAATCTGGTGATAATTTTTTTGCAAATATTGTTGAACTCAAATTCCACCATATATTTTGACTCTATCCATATTGTGATTAGGAGTCATTTTATAAATACTAGATTAGATATACATTTCTTTAGATTTTCTTCCATTTGATGGGACTAACTCAATTCCCATTTTGTTTCACTTTGTATCATTTTTTTTCCTATTCAATATATGTGACTTGTTTAAAAAAAACATAGTTATTCTCATTTTTAACAAAGAATGTGTTAGCTTAAGTGTAAGAATTATTAGATTTAATTATTAGATTTAATTCATATTTAAGTTTGTTAGATATTAGATTTAAATATTAGATTTGGTTCATATTTAAGTTTGTTAGATATTAGATTTAAATATTAGATTTGATTCAAATTTAAGTTTGTTAGAGGCTTATAAATAGGGTGTCAATCATTGTAACTTTTAATCATGTTTTGTAGCCGTCATTCTTAATAGAATATTCATCTTTCATTCTACCTTTGCACCAACAATTGGTATCTAGAGCTCCGGTTCAGATTCATTGGGAAACACGGGAAACACGAGTGAACGTGAGGTCTTGTGTGTTTGATTTTGATTCTTAGATTCGTGTTGAATCTTGAACAAAATCTGATCAGAATTTTAATTCTGTGGGTTGGGAAACACTGTGTGAGAAATCTGAGTGTACTGTGCAAGGTAGAAAGATGAACGGAAACGGCAACATGAACACCAAACTTCCAGTATTTGACGGTAAAAACTGGAATCGTTGGATGATCCAAATGCGTGTACTATTCGGTGCTCAAGATGTTCTAGATCTTGTCACTGATGGTTATGTTCCGGTAGCAGCAGATGCGACAGATGAACAGAAAAACACGCAGAAGGAAGTAAGGAAGAAGGATCAGAAAGCATTGTTCTTCATTCATCAATGTGTTGATGTAAATGTGTTTGAGAAGATTGCAGATTCAACGACAGCAAAGGCTGCGTGGGACACACTGGTTAGATGTTATGGTGGTGACGCATCAGTGAAGAAGGTGAAGCTTCAGTCCTTGAGAAAGCAATATGAGAATCTCAACATGAAGAATAATGAGAAAGTTTTTGAATACATCTCCAGAGTGATTCTGATCACTAATGAGATGAAAGCGTGTGGAGAAACTCTTTCTGAAGAAACAATCATGGAGAAGGTATTGAGATCCCTTACCTGTCAATTTGATTACATTGTGGTAGCAATAGAACATTCCAAAGATCTGAGCACCATGAGAATTGAAGAGCTGCAGAGCAGTCTAGAAGCGCAAGAGTTGCGTTTGACTGAGAGAACTTCTGAAAGGGAAGTAGAGCAGCAGGCTCTGAAAGCAACTTCTGATAGGAGGTATCAGAAGCAGTCAGAAGCCAGGAGAAGATCTGATGGTGGTCAGAAGTCAGAAAGCTCAACCTCTGATAGACAAAAGAATGCTCAGAAGGGAAAAGAGAAGTATGACAAGAAGAAGATCCAATGTTACTGTTGTAAGAAGTTTGGTCACTTTGCTAGAGACTGTTGGTCAAACAAGGAGAGAAAATCAGAAGAAGCAAATATAGCCAGAAGTTCTGATGACGAATCTGTGCTATTGATGGCCTCTGAATCTGATGATATGGATCTGATAGACTGGTGGTATATGGACACTGGTTGTTCAAATCATCTTACTGGAAACAAGAAATGGCTGGTTGACTTTGACTCTGAAAAGAGGACAAAGATCAGATGTGCTGATGACAAATATCTTAATGCAGAAGGTATGGGAAATGTCAGAGTGACTCTGAACAATGGGAAAACAGCATTGATTCAGAACGTGTGGTATGTACCTGGCATCAGAAGCAATCTGATGAGTGTGGGACAATTAATTGAGAAAGGTTTCTCAGTTACCATGAAGGACAATCTTCTGAAGCTGTACGACTGTAATCAGAAGTTGATTATGGAGTCAGAACAGGGAAGGAATAGAACATTCAAGGTGAATGTCAGAACTGCAGACTCAGAATGTCTTAGTGCAACAAGTGCTGAGAAGGAGAGTGAGCTGTGGCACAGAAGATTTGGTCATTTGAATTTCAGAAGCTTAAAACATCTGAATTCAAAGAAGTTGGTACATGGAATTCCTGCAATTAAGAAGCCTGAAAAGTCATGCAAAGTTTGTATGGAAGGAAAACAACCACGATTGCCATTTGCGTCAGAAACTGCTCCAAGAGCAAAACATGCCTTGGGAGTTGTACATTCTGATGTGTGTGGTCCATTTCCAGTAGCATCGATTGGAGGGAATAAATACTTTGTGTTATTTGTTGATGAATTCACAAGAATGACATGGGTATCCCTTATTAAGTTTAAACACGAGGTGTTTGATGAATTCAAGAAGTTCAGAATGAAGGCTGAGAATCAGAGTGGTCAGAAGTTGAAGATTCTTAGAACTGACGGTGGAGGTGAGTATAACTCCAAAGAATTCCAGAAATTCTGTGAGGAGAATGGAATTGAGCATGAGGTTACTGCTCCTTATACCCCTCAACACAATGGTCTTGCTGAAAGAAGAAACCGCACTTTGCTTGATATGGTGAGAAGCATGCTAAAGGAGAAGAAGCTTCCTCAGAAGCTCTGGGGAGAAGCTGTTGCCACTGCAACGTATGTACTCAACCGTTGTCCTACGAAGAAGTTGAAGGAAATAGTTCCAATACAGAAGTGGACTGGAGATAAGCAAAGTGTTAGTCATTTGAAGGTGTTTGGTTCTGTTTGCTATAAACATGTTCCAGAAGCCAGAAGACAGAAGCTGGATGATAGAAGCAAAGTGATGATTCTGATAGGGTACCACAGTACAGGTGCATACAAGCTCTATTGTCCAGAAACCAATAAAATTGAATTCAGCAGAGATGTGATTGTGAAGGAATCAGAAGTTTGGAATTGGGATAAGTCTCAATCTGACTCTAATGTTAGAACCTCTGAAGAAAGGTCAGAGTTCAGAATTTCTGAGGCTGGAGTAAACTCTGATATTGATTCTGATTCTGATAGTGATTCTGACTCTGGAGAAGACTCAGAAGATGAAGGTGACTCTGATGATCCAGACTCTGATGACCCAGACTCTGATGGTAATCCAGATTCTGGTGGCAATTCAGACTCTGGAAATATGCCAGACCCTGAAGATGGTCAAAGCTCTGGAGGAAGTCAACCATCTGAAGCTAGAAACTCTGAAGCTCAAGACTCTGAACAAGTTCAGAGACCACAAAGAATCAGAAACATCCCCAGAAGATATGCAGAATTTGACATGCTGCAAGACACTGAAGTAGACTCTGAAGGAGAAGTTATTCAGTGTGCCATGTTAGTAGACTCTGAACCCATAAGTACAGAAGAGGCTCTTAAGCAGAAGCTCTGGCTGAAGGCCATGAAAGAAGAACTTGATGCTATAGAGAGAAACAAGACTTGGAAGCTGACAGAACTTCCAAAAGACAAGAAAGCCATCAGCGTCAGATGGGTTTTCAAGCAGAAGTTAAAGCCAGATGGTTCAATTGGCAAACATAAAGCAAGATTGGTAGCCAGAGGATTTCTACAGAAACCTGGGCTGGATTACTCTGAAGTGTTTGCACCTGTAGCAAGACATGAAACAATCAGAATGGTGATTGCAATAGCTGCTAATAGGAATTGGCCTCTGATGCATTTAGATGTAAAATCTGCATTTCTGAACGGTCCATTAGAAGAAGAAGTTTACGTGTCACAACCTCCTGGATTTGTGAAAAAGAATCAGGAAGGGATGGTGTACAGATTATACAAAGCTCTATATGGATTGAAACAAGCGCCCAGAGCTTGGAATAAGAAGATTGATTCTTTTTTCAAGAAGCAAGGCTTTCAGAAATGTGAGATGGAGTACGGTGTCTATGTTCAGCATACTTCTGAAGGAAATATGACTCTGGTATGCTTATATGTTGATGATATACTGCTGACTGGAAGTTCTGAACAGGAGATAGCTAAGTTCAAGAAAGTTCTGATGAATGAATTCGAAATGACTGATCTAGGCAAAATGACATACTTTCTAGGGATGGAATTCAGATACTCTGAGAAAGGTATTATTTTGCATCAGCTCAAGTATGAATTAGAACTTCTGAAGAGATTTGAACTGGAGAATTGTAAGATTGCTGTCACACCTTCTGATACAAATCAGAAGCTGGATTCTGACTCTGATGGAAAGGATGTGGACGCTACAACCTTCAAACAGTTAGTTGGTTCTCTGAGGTATTTGTGCAATACCAGACCTGATATTTGCTATTCAGTTGGGATGGTTAGTAGGTTCATGAGTAAACCTAAGTGGTCCCATTACCAAGCTGCAGTCAGGATTCTGAGGTATATCAAGGGAACTCTGAAGTATGGAGTATTATTTCCTTCTGGAAGAAAGGATGAGTCAGAACTTCTGAGTTATTCAGATTCTGATTGGTGTGGAGACAGAGTTGACAGAAGAAGTACGTCTGGGTACTTATTCAAATTTCTGGGAGGTCCCATTTCTTGGTGTTCCAAGAAGCAACCTGTTGTGGCGTTGTCAACTTGTGAAGCTGAATATATTGCAGGTGCTGTTACTGCATGCCAAGCTGTGTGGATTCTGAATCTATTGCAGGATCTGAAGATTAAAGTAAACAAACCTCTGAAGCTGATGATTGACAACAAGTCTGCAATCAATCTTGCCAGAAACCCAGTGTTGCATGGGAGAAGCAAGCACATTGAGACCAAGTATCATTTTCTGAGACATCAAGTTCAGAGGGGAGTGTTAGAAGTTGTACACTGCAGCACTCAGAAGCAGTTGGCAGATGTTCTGACGAAAGCTATCAAGACTGACCAATTTCTCATATTAAGGGATGGAATTGGTGTTACAAGTTTTGATGGAATATGAATTAAGGGATGGTATTAGATTTAATTATTAGATTTAATTCATATTTAAGTTTGTTAGATATTAGATTTAAATATTAGATTTGATTCATATTTAAGTTTGTTAGATATTAGATTTAAATATTAGATTTGATTCAAATTTAAGTTTGTTAGAGGCTTATAAATAGGGTGTCAATCATTGTAACTTTTAATCATGTTTTGTAGCCGTCATTCTTAATAGAATATTCATCTTTTATTCTACCTTTGCACCAACAAGAATTTGGCTTTTAACCTCTTGATTCAAATTTAAAATATTTTTTAGAATAATTGTAAAATGATTATTAATATCACTTTAATTAATAAATTTGTCCTTCTCCATTTTTTAAAAGTTGTTTTTAATTGTACGTTGTCGGTGCTAAAAGATCATAAACTTAAGGCTTAATTCATTATTTGGTCCCTTACTTAATTTATTGTTTAGATTTAGTCCCTTATTTAAAAAAACGTGACGCTCTAGTCCCTTAAAACCCTTATGTTAGTCTAACAAGTCCCTTCTGTTAAATTTTATAGGAAAAATGTTAAATGGCTCCTACGTGGCAGTTGTGCAGTATTTCTCAAATATTACATGGCTTATTGTTTGGTTTTTCTGATTATTGATAAAGCTATTTTAATTTAAAATATGAAAATAATTTCCAACTTTAGAAATATCATTTATGAACTCTTCACCTACCAACAAAATCACACTTACCTCTCAAATCCTATATCACTCTTCTACTTCTCATACTCTAAAAGCTTTAGAGACGAAGAATAAGACTTGGAGCGACGAAGAAGACGATACATAATTTTTTTTACCATTGTTCATTTCCAGTTATCTTCTAAGGTACGATCATCTGTTTGCTATATTAAAAAGTATACCTTTTCGTTTTCTCCTTCTTCAAAGATTGATTTCGTCATTATTTTGCCTGATTAAGTCATGACTAATAGGTTTCAGTGTTTTATCCATCATGGGAGTGTGTTTGTTGAGTTTAACAAATTAGATTATAAGAGGTTATATGAGGTTTGGGAAGGAGACCCCGATTTCTGTAGTTATTTTGAGGTTTTGGGTGGTTTAAAGAATTTAGGGTACCAAAAAGTGGGGAGTTTGTGGTATTATGATGCAATGAATACTAATGAGCTAGTTTTGTTGAAAGATGATGTATGAACAAATATAATGAAAATCATAGCATTGGTTAATGGGAATGTGCATTTATATGTCATGCATCCAATTTATATTGAAGAGTCAATACTCTCTCTAGAAAACAATGTAGGATCCAATGAAAAGGATGAAGAATGAGAGGTAAGAGATAAGGACAATGCATCTATTTTTTTCAAGTGCACACCTATCATAGGATTTGATGGATGTTTTTTAAAAGGCTATTGTGGTCCAATTGACCTATCATACAAATACTTGCTTCTATTAAGTGCACACCTATCATACAAATACTTGCTTCTATTAGGAGGGATCCAATTGACCAAATGCTGCCAATAACATTTATTATTGTTGAGGGTGAAACCAAATGTTCATGGAGTTGGTTTTCGGAGCTATTGACATCTGATTTGGGAGATGTCAAATTATGTAAGACTTATACATTTATAAGTGATTAACAAAAGGTGCATATGACTGGTTTGTTTTAATTATTTCTTACACATTTAGGAGTTTCTGACTTACACATTCAATACTGATATGTTTTAATTGTAATGCAGGGTTTATTTCTGGCGCTTGACGAGTTGCTACCAGAGGTTGACCAAAGGTTTTGTGTTAGGTAATCATATTTTTATAAGTCATATTTAATATGTGATATTTGTGTCAACATGTGATATTTGTATAAGTCACCTATTTGAGCATTTTCTGTAGGCATTTATACAGCAACTTCAGAAAAAAGTTTTCAGTTCTTAAACTAAAGGAAATAATGTGGAAGGTTGTTACTGCTACTCATGTAAATTCTTGAGAAAAAATAATGCTTGAAATAAGAAGTGTTAATGAGGATGCATTCAAGCACCTTTTGAAGATTCCATAAAGGTTTAGAGCAAATCAAGGGTTAGAACTAGTCCAAGGTATGATACTTTGGTGAACAACATGTCAGAGGCATTCAACTCGGTATTTGTAGTTGCAAGAGCCAAACTTATTGTGACTATGATTGAAGAAATTAGAGTGTACCTTATGCAAATGTGGGAGTCTAACAGGAAGAAGATTGCCAAATTTGATGGTAACATTCTACCAAATATCAAAAAGAGAATGGAAAAGGAATCACAAAGAAAAACATTGGACTATTAGGTTTATTTGTGAATTTGTACCTTATGACTTGTTATAGGTTATGCTTTATGTTTTATGCATCTTTATCTTATAACTTATTATAGGTTGTGCTTTGTGTTTTCTCCATCTGTAACAAACATGTAGGTAAATTTGACTACGAGGTTAGGCATATATCATTCAATGGAGAAAAAATTGATGTCAACCTTTCAAAATATGAATGTTCATGTAGAAGGTGGATGCTGACAGGTATGTCATATGTCATGCAACTTCATGCATGAAATATCAGCACTTAGAAGTTGATGATTTTGCGTCTGATTGTTACAAAGAGGATTGTTATGTGGCTTGCTATGCACCAATGTTATATCCAGTTACTAGGGAATCTCTATGGACAAAAACAAATGCAATTGATCTACAGCCACCACCCATAAAAAGGCAACTTGGTAGACTCAAGAAGAAAAGGAACAAGGAGGCTGGAGAATAAGTGAGAAATGAGTAACAACTGAAATGAGTCAAATTTGGTATCAAATGCAGTCGGTGCCATAAGGATGGTCACAAGAAGGCCACTTACAAGCTGCATCCTCCAGTCACTCAGGAAGCACAAGGTGACTTTGCATCTGCACCTGTAACTTCAACTCAACGAACACCACCTGCAACTTCAACTTAGCCAACACCAATTGCAACTTCAACTCATCCAACACCATCTGCAACTTTAACTCAGAAACCACCCAAAAAGAAAATGAGACTTCGAAATGGCCTGAAACTTGTTCTGAGCTAACCCTAATAGTTATGCTTTGTTGTTTTGATGCGTACTGGTTGATGTTATGACTTATAATCCCACTTTGTAGCTTATGGCTTATAATGTCACTTTTGTCTATCATATGGCTTATAATGCCTCTTTTGTGGTTTATGACTTATAATTACAATTTATGTAACTTATGGATTATAATGTCACTTTTGTGTGTCATATGGCTTATAATGCCACATTTGTAGCTTATGACTTATAATGACACTTTGTGTATCATATGGCTTATAATGCCACTTTGAATTAAATTATGTAATTTTGTTGTTGATTATTGGAATGATATGGTTATGCATTTCTGTTATGAATATGTTACACAATTCCAAATTATAAGCATTTATGTTCTGATAAGTTACACAATTGCAAATTGCTTATAACAGAAATAATTCATGGCACACAAATACATTAACTCGTGACAGTGTTGATTGTACTAATAACATCATGACAAATACATTTCACTCATAAATTCATGATACAAAAGTAAATTTATAAGCTCATGACACACAAAATACATAAGCTCATGACAGTGTTGGTTGCACTCATAAACTCATGACCGATACACTACACTCATAAACTCATGACAGATAAAATCCCAATATAAAAATACATTATTACAAAAACAACATTCAACACTAAGCTCAAAATCCCAACCACAATGGACATTTTCAACCATCCTCTAGTGTGGAGAACCTCATTCTTCAATTTGTAAATTTTCTTCTTTTTCCTTTGAATCTTCAAATTCCTTGAATCAGCAATTTAGTCTTCTAACCACTTGAAGAAATTACAACCTTTATTCATATGATTTTTATAATTTCTACAACCCCAAAATTTCCCCCAAAAATTCACACTGTTCATGTCACTCATAGTTCGAAGGACACATTCATCTTGGCCATAACACTCCCTTCTCTTATTCCTACAAAGAATATGTTTAGCTGTTCCAATGGAATTGTTATTTGACATTGAACCACTGCTTGACAACTTTGACATTGGAGAAGATGAAAACCCCAGATACGAATCTTTATGATCCAAAGATGTGGAGTTAAACTTGAAAACAAGGTTGATTAAAACACATATGCAAATGCAAGAAAGAAAAATCGCAGAAAAAAAATGTGAATAAAACAAGAATCAACTTGAATAAAAGATGAATGAAACAAGAATCTACAAATGCGTTCTAGATGAGAGCATAAGCGTTGTGAAATCCTTAAATAACGGTTTTTTAATCCTTCTGTTGAGTCATTCTTTAGGGCATTACCTAGTTGTCACGCCATGTTGGCAACCCTTAATATTTTCTCAATAAAATTTTCGGAAGGGACCAACAATGTTAAAGGAACTAATTTTAAAGACCAAAGTATAATGTTTTTTTAAGGAACTAAAACGGAAATTTAAATTAATTTAAGGGGCCAGGTGGCTAATTATGCTTAAATTTAAATTACTTTTCAATAAAAGAAATATTTGTGTTATTTATATTTTTTATAATAACTTAAAATTAGTATATTATAAATATTTTGAATTTTATTTAAAATGTATTAAAAATACTAAAATCAACTAATTGACTATTGTCAAATTGTACGTTTTAACACTTTTCTAATGACTCGTATTTGTTATTATAGTGTAGGAAATTAAAGAGTAAAAAAGTTATAGTAAAATTTACAATTAGTCTATGATATTAGAAAACAAGTAATTCATTTAATTTTTAATTATTAAGTGTAAGAATTTAGCTTATAATCTCTTGATTCAAATTTTAAATATTTTTGAAGATAATTGTAAAATAATTATTAATATCGTTTTAATTAATAAAAAATTCCTTTTTCATTTTTTAAGTTATTTTTATTTATACTCTCTCGTGTCTCTCAGCAAATCTCAAGTCGTGACCTGCTCACGCAATTTATCTCCTTTCTTATCCCCATAAGAGTCCTAGAGTCTCTGTCCCATGGAGTGAATTACTCATATGGATTGTCAGTTTTTCTGGATTTCTTTTCTTCTTTGTGGATACATATCCCCACAGAGTATTACCTTTTTGCATACATACATCTGCATTATGAGGTCTCTTAGGGACCAAAATTCGTCTCTTTGTTATTATTTAAGCCCATTCTACCTCGTCGAGACGAAGATTTTAACCTTCACTTCTCCGGCTAGAATGACCTTAAATAGGGGCATCTGTAAGACCCCAATTTTGACCCTAAGATCCCTCATGGCATCATTACATTTGCATCATTGCCTCAAGGATCATAAGCATCTTGGCTCCTTACCTTTAGGGTGGGATCTCTTGAGATTTGGTTTGAGATCACCAAGCATGCTTGAATTGTATATTATTGCTTTTATCATTGTATTTACTAACCAAAAGCACAAAAATATGTCACTAACATCTCTTGTTTGTAGCTTGAGCAGTCACAAAGTCTAAAGCTTCTAGAAGATCCTGTGTGCATTGATATAGCCAAGAGAAGGTGAAAGCAAGCATGGCAATGGTTCCCAAAGCTCTCATTCATCAAATATTCCTCCCAAGTATCTCAATTCATCATTTTGATCAAAGCAAATCAAAGGGTTTGAGGCTTGTTTCCCAAGGAAACCCTAATTCATCTATTCATCAACTGTGCCTTGCTCATGAAGCAACCTCAACCCATGATAAAATACAATCAAGGAAAGTTACTTAATTCATCATTTCATGTATATTTGAACTTATTTGAGTGTCCTCAATCATCAATTCATTAAGATATGAGGTGTGGACTTGAGAAGTTGATCAGTCAATTCATCTGACTATTTCGAAATACACTGAGACCTAACTTTTTATGTGTTTGGAAAATGGAGATTACCCCAAGAGAAATAATGTTCTTAAGGACAATATGAACAACTTTCATGTTCATCAAAAATTTATTTGAAGCTTGGAAGGTCATCATCCATTCCAAGACATCATAGGTCATTTTGACCGAAAGCCTAATTTTGGGTCAACTTCCCAAGGACATAACTCCTTCATTTTTCATGATTTGGAGGTGAAATCAAATGAATTGGAAATATTAAGATGTCTACTTCAAATGTTATGTTGAGAAAAATTTCAAAATCTCAAAATAAATACATGTGATAATGCAAAACATTATAGGTCACTTTGGATCAAATGCATTGAAATGTGAAAAAGTTCAACTTCAAGTGCCCATAACTTCTTTATCAAAATTCCAAATGATGAAACATTTAAATCCAAATTAATTGCCTTGAAAAGATATACAACTTTCATGTTGAAGATGTTGTCATTTGGAGCTTGCATCATTAAGATATAAGGGCTTGAACTTTGGCCAAGTTTGGAAATTTCACATATGAATGTTTTGCAGCCTACACTTCAAGTTCAGTTTTCATTAATTTCCAAGGCCCAAATGAAGTTTTGATCAACATGAAATTTGTTCCTTATGCAATAAGCTTTCCAACCATTACTCATAAGGTTGCATTTTGATGTTGGACATGGCATTTTCGAAGGCTTCAATGTAATAGTGCATTTTGTGAAAATCATTTTAATTGCCATACATGAGATCATACAGTCCAATCTGCACGTCCATTTCATTTAATTGTGATCTCAGCTTTCCAAATCAAGTGGAATTGGGCCCTCCATGCGCCTGTACAGGCCCATGCATGGAGGCCCTCTTCACCCATGCAATGCTTTGTTCATGCTTCTACCTTGCCAATTGCTATATATAGGAGTGCTTGGCCTCTCATTTCTTCAACCTGAAGGCACCTGTTATGCTGCAAAGATCCATTCATAGCCATACTTAAAGGAATTTCCACTTTCTTCTCAAAAATTCAGATCTGAATTTCAACTACCTTGGTTGATTTTCAGACCTATAATTCCTTGACCTTGCTTCATCTTCATCACTAGATCCTACCGCAAGCATTAGTTGAGGAGAATTGTGCTCTCAAGATCCACATTTCAAAGGTGGATATCATAACTTATTTTCTTCGAAACTCTTTATTCATAGCTTGTTTCTTGTGTTTCTTTGCTTGGCTGAAGTCCTCTCATCAGAAGCAACTTAACTGTGCTTTTAATTTTCCAAATCCATTAAGTGTCAATTGAACACCATATTTTTCAACCTCTGATTTCTCTTACCATGGAGATCTAGAGTGAAAATATATGGTACAGGGGTGATGTACATCACCTCAACTTTCCAATGATATGAGGATCGCTTCATTTGGTTAAGAATTTTTCTCTGCAACTTTGGCCGGAATCTCTGGTCTCGCCGGAGAAGACGGTGGTGTACACCACCGTCCGTTTTCCAGTTTCGATCCAGGCCGTTGAAGATGATTCCCAGATTGAATCAGGGCTCTTGGATCTTATGACTTTTTTTAAATGTTTATGTTGCTCAGTTGACTTAGGTCCATGATGCGCGCGCATGCCATAGCCGTTTGATCTGCCAGATCATTTAATGAATTGGATCTAACGCGTGTGGATTTTCCTGATTTTATTTTCTTTTTATTTCTTTTAATTCCATTTTATTTCTAAACTCCATATCTCTCTCATTTAATGACCTTGCTTCATCTTCATCACTAGATCCTACCGCAAGCATTAGTTGAGGAGAATTGTGCTCTCAAGATCCACATTTCAAAGGTGGATATCAGAACTTATTTTCTTCGAAACTCTTTATTCATAGCTTGTTTCTTGTGTTTCTTTGCTTGGCTGAAGTCCTCTCATCAGAGGCAACTTGACTGTGCTTTTAATTTTGCAAATCCATTAAGTGTCAATTGAACACCATATTTTTCAACCTCTGATTTCTCTTACCATGGAGATCTAGAGTGAAAATATATGGTACAGGGGTGATGTACATCACCCCAGCTTTCCAATGATATGAGGATCACTTCATTTGGTTAAGAATTTTTCTCTGCAACTTTGGCCGGAATCTCTGGTCTCGCCGGAGAAGACGGTGGTGTACACCACCGTCCATTTTCCAGTTTCGATCCAGGCCGTTGAAGATGATTCCCAGATTGAATCAGGGCTCTTGGATCTTATGACTTTTTTTAAATGTTTATGTTGCTCAGTTGACTTAGGTCCATGATGCGCGCGCAAGCCATAGCCGTTTGATCTGCCAGATCATTTAATGAATTGGATCTAACGTGTGTGGATTTTCCTGATTTTATTTTCTTTTTATTTCTTTTAATTCCATTTTATTTCTAAAATCCATATCTCTCTCATTATTGGTCCAAAAATTATGGGACCAATTGCATTATTTCTCTTTTAATTTCTAGTTTCTAAAAATGATTTTTAATATTTTTTATTTTATCATTTGATATTTTTTAGTAATTTTCTCTTTTCTGGTTATTTTTAATTCATTTTAAATAGCTTTTGATATTCAAAAAATACAAAAATATTTTCTCAACCTCTTTGAATGATGATAGATCTATGAAAAATACTCTCATCAATTTATTAATTAATTTGAGATTTATTTGAGATTTTAGTTCAATTAGGTTATTTTTATGCATTTTTAATTGATTTAAAATAGTTTCTGACTTTTAAAAATGCTGAAATTTTTTGTCAAACTTTGTTTGACCTTGTTGAACTTGGGATAATTCACTTGGACTTTTCAAAGTTGATTTGAAGTGAATTTGAAGTTTGACCTTTCTTTTATTATTTTAATTCAAGTTTTATTTTAAATATTAAAAATGCCAAAATATTTTATTTGTTTCTTGACTTCTAATCTTCATTTTGCTTCTAATTTCTATTGTTTGACCTTGATCTTCTCTATCTTTGGTCATAGCTTGTTGATTATCTCATTCCATTTCATTTAGTGCACTTTAATTCTTCATTCTTCTCCTTCTTCTTCTTTTTTTCTTTTTGATCAATGAGTTAAAGATTGGTGGTTAGCATTGATACATGGAGGTTTAATCTTCCTTGATTCAAATCTAATTCATCTTGATCATGGATCAAGTGAATGGCTTTGCATTAAGGATAGATTGCTTCCTAAATCATGCAAAGGACCTAAATCAATACAAGATCATTTCTCATCTTCTTTTTGGCATGGCAAGTTGTTGGAGTTTGATTCACTAATCAAGACCTCTAACTTGTGTTGTTGCCTACATTATTATTGACCGGCCTCAGATAGTTGTGACTTCTACATAAGTCCAATTACGATTGCTTAACATAGCGCTAAATTTGCCTTATGGCACACTAACTATTAACACTAACCATTAACCATTAACATTTACTTCTTGCTTTTTACATTTATGCAATTTATCATTCTTGTACATATTATTCATTTGCTTTTCCCTTTGCTCATTTGAGCACATGCTTATGTTTATGCAATTTGCCTTTTGCTCACCTGAGCATATAATTGTGTATATATTATTGTGCTTGTGTTTTGTTTTGATTATTGTGGACCAAATGCAAAGAAATGGACAAATGGGCTTAGTTTCTAGGACTTTCCCTTTGCAAATTGGAGTAAAAGGACCCTAATGTTGAAGATGGATTAGAAGGACCAAACCTCTAAATTCACTCTTGTACATTCTTGATTTGATTCATAAGACTCTTTGATGTGTGTGTGCTTTTGTGCTAGGGGATCCTATGAGAACTCAACTTGAAGAATCATTGCCATGTTCATCCATAGTGAAAGATACAAGAGGAATTGGGGATCTTCTAAGAAGCTTGTTTGATTATGTTGATTGCTTGAGCTTATACCTATTTTGCTTGCATATTCCAAAGGATGGGAGCTACTTGAATCATCCATATGATTTCAAGAGAGGAACTCCATTTGTGGTCTTGTTTCTTATCCCTCATCTCTTGTATGTTTAGGACTTTAGCCATTCTTCTTCTTTCCTCCACTCTAACCCAAGCCAAAACTTTTGTGCAAACATTAACACTACTTTTCAAACATTAGAAACCTAAGCCTTATGCTTTTGATTTTCCAACTTTCTTTTAATAACACTTATTTTGAATTGAACTTCTAAGTCAACTTTGGCCATATTTTGTAAATACTTTTCATTGGTAAATACCACTCATTCAAAATACCTTTTTGTGGTTTCAATGGCCACTCTCTTAATCAAATTTTTTCATAACCTTTAGCTATTAGGTTTGAGTTATCCTGGAGGTAGATGTAATACTCACTTGTATCCTTAGTGATGGACAATGAGTCTTCCATGCTTATTATAGGGTTAATCCCTCACTAGCATGTTGAAGTTATCCTCACATGGTGGATTTGTGGTTTTTTTTAGGTTGAGTTTTCTCCCATGGATAACAAAAGACCTTAAAGCTTTTGGACCAATCAATTCACCAACTCATTTTGAGATTTTTACCCCGAACTACGAGGTTTTGATCCTAATCTTTTTTAAGATGGTACGTAGGCAATGGGTTTATCCATCCAAACACAAAATGTAAATAACTTGTCTATTCTTTTCTCATCTCTTCAATCATGTTTGCACAAACAAATTTTCACAAAATACCAACCTTACAACAAATGTGAAAAGGGCTCCCTAGGAGTACCTGGGATGTTTTGGGTGCTTAAAACCTTCCCATTGCATAACCAACCCCCTTACCCCGATCTCTGACATTTTTACTAGTTTTTGATTCGATAAAACTTTTAGGTTTTTGTTCGCTTTCTAACCATTCCTTTGGATAAATAGAAGTGCGGTGGCGACTCGACTTGTATGGTTTACCTTGGATTTAGTCAATATCTCTAATGGTAATGAATACCCCGCTACATGAACCCAATGCAAAAAGGAGAAAGGACTTAGAATTAGGACCTCACCTATGTTTAATGGAGTTCAAGAGCAACTAGGCCTCATGCCTTTAGAATGCTAAAATTGTTGAAGAGCAACTAGGCCTCATGCCTTTAGAATGCTTAATCTTGATGTTGACTTGAAAGGACCCCTAATATAAACTCTCTTTGTCCATTTCTATTATTGCATTGTGGAACCTTTTGTTTGGTTGTTTTTTGTGTGATAGGGATCCCAAACTTGAGTTATTTAGAAGGATCATTGTCATGAGCATCCAAGTTAAGAGGGACAAAGCCAATTGGAAGATCCTAGGAGCTTGATTGAATATTTGTTTGATTGCTTGAGCTAATTGCTAAGTCCAAAGGAAAGGAGCATCTTGAATCATCTTTATGATCTCAAGAAAGGAACTCCAAGGGTTTTATTCTCTTCTCTCAACTTTGCATGTTTAGGACTAGCCCTTCTCTTTTTCTCTCCACTCTAACCCAAGTCAAACTCATTTTTGTGCAAACATTGACATTGTTTTCAAAACTAGAAACCTAGGCATTATGCCTTTGATTTTTCAAACTCTTTTCATTAATACTTATTTTGAATTGAACCTTAAGTCAACTTTGACTTCATTTTGTGAATACTTCTAATTGGTAAATCCAACTCACTTCAAATGATTTTTGTGGTTCCAATGACCACTTTTGTTAAAACTTTTCATGAACATTATCTATTAGGTTTGAGTTATCATAGTGGTTGATGTAAACCTCACCTTATCCTTAGTGATTGGACTATAAGTCTTCCATACTTATTATAGGGTGGATCCCTCACGAGTATGTTGAAGCTCTCCTCACATGGTGGATTGTTGGTTTAGGTTGAGTTTTCTCCCTTTGATAACAAAAGACGTTAAGGCTTTTGACAAACCAATTCACCAACTTATTTTGAGATTTTTACCCCGAACTACGAGGTTTTGATCCTACCTTTTGTGATGGTACGTAGGCAATTGGTTTATCCATTCAAACAACAAAATTGTAAATAACTTGTATATTCTTTTCTCATCTCCCCAATCATGTTTGCACAAATATTTTCACAAATACCAACCTACCATACAACTTTGCAAAAAGGGCTCCCTTAGAGTACTAAGGATGTTTTTGGTGCTTAAAACCTTCCCATTGCATAACCAACCCCCTTACCCAGATCTCTGACATTTTTATTAGTTTTTGATTTGATAAAACTTCTCGGTTTTTGTTCGCTTTCTAACCTTTCCTTTGGATAAATAGAAGTGCGGTGGCGACTCGAATTGTATGATTTACTTTTGATTTAGTCAATAGATCTAAAGGTAACGAATACCCCGCTACAGAAAAGTCGCGACTCTGCTGGGGAGCTTCGTTGTTTCCTAGTGGGTTTAGCCTACTTTTTGCTTATTGTATTGTATGTTTATATTACTTGTGACATTTTTTTGTGCAAATTTGGGATGACTGTATTGTTTGTAATGATTGAATTGATTGATATATCAATTGCTTGTGTGCTTGGTGGTCTCTTGTGAAATGAGTTCTATACCCGAACTCGAGTGCACTTATGATAGGAGAATGACATAGTCATTTTGACTTGTGAGGAGTTATTCCTTAACAAGTTGGCTTGCAAGTCCATTCACTTGGTGAAGGTTATGTTGGGATCAATAATGTCACACGAGTAGTCGTGGTTAGGCATTACTCTTTCCAATATATACCTTAGAAGCCAAGGACCTTAGATTACCTAGCCCATCTTGGCCTATTTTAGGACGTAGTGCGAAGGTCGTTCAAGTGTAAGATTTGATACGATTGTTACGCGATACTACACTCATAAGAGTCTCTCTTGAGAATATTTTTGGAATACAAGTAGTCGTTTATCCGATAATATCCGAAAGATGGGATCATATATTTAAATTAGTTTTTTTTACTACTCTTCATCGTTTCTTGGAGAGTTTTTCGGAGTAATTAAGGCTATTGACTTTGCAAGTTGTTTTGGTTGAAATATTATTTGGCTCGAACCTTATTCCTCCATGTTTTGTTGGCCGTTAAAAATCCCTTTGTAGTTCTTGGATATGTTAGGACCATTCGCTTCCCTGTATACTCAAAATTAAAAATTAAAAGTTTCATATTTTCGTATAAGGTAATTAATGTGCGGATTTATTAGCTTCTTTAACTCTTAATTTCTCTTTACTTTTGTCTTTGGATAAGCCGCCTAAGGCCTTTATTGCTGTTATTGTTAGAAATAAATTAGGATTTCCTAATTATAGATTTGGTAAACATCGAGAGAATTAGAAGTGTCAAAAAAGCCCTAAATGAGAAAGCCCCAACAATTGGGCCCCTTATTCGGCCCTATTTTTTTAGGCCCCCTACTAAATCAATAATTTTTTGGCCCCTTATTTTTAAGCCCCATCTTATTTTTGGTTTTTAAGGGGCCTAAGTGAGGGGCTCAAAATATAATTTATTTGAAACAAAATATTTTATTTTTTTAAATATATATTTTAAAAATAATAAAAAAATTAGAAAATTAATTTTTTTCTGAAAAAAAAGTAAAAATTATTTTCAAAAATTAAAAAAAAAAGTTGATTTTTTCAAGAAAAACATTAATTTTTTTCAAAAAAAAATAACATAGTCGATTTTTTTTAAAATATTTAAATTTTTTATTTTTTCTGAAAAAGTGATATTTCTGAAAAAAAATTATTTTTTTCAAAAATAGGAAAAAAGTTGATTTTTTCGAAAATACAAAAAAAGATGATTTCTTTTTAAAATGATAAAGGCGATTTGTTTTTTAAAAAAAAAATATTTTTTTTTGAAAGAAAAAAGTTGATATTTTTCAAAAATAAAAAAATTAATGTTTTCCAACAAAAAAATCGATTTTTTTTCGAAACATAAAATGTCATTTTTTTATAAATAAAAGAAGTCGATATTTTCAAAAATAATAAAAAAAATGTGATTTTTTTTAAATTGGCTTTTTTCGAAGAAAAAAAAAACCGACTTTTCCCGAAAATAGAAAAAATATCGATTTTTTCCGGAATAATGAAATCGATTTTTTTTTATTAAAAAGTTTAGTTTTATTTGAAACAAAATCGATTTTTTATGAAATTAAAAAAGTCGGTTTTTTTGAAAAAAAAAATAATAATTTTTTCTTTAAAAAAAACAATTTTTTCTTTAAAAAATCAATTTAAAAAAATGATGGGGCCTTAAGGCCTCAATTGAATTTTATGGGCCTTTATTTTAGGGGCCTCATATATTTAAGGGCTCATTTATTTTTTAAATTTTGGATCCCTATATTTTTGGGGCCTTAAAAATTAGGCCATGGCCCCCTAAATTGACACCTCTAGAGAGAATCTTAGTCTAATCTCCTCTGATGTATCCTTTTTCTTTTCAATTTATTGTTTTGTTTTTAAAAATAAAAAGTATATTATAAATATTTGAATTTTATTTAGAGTGTATTAAAAAATATTAAAATTAATTAATTGATTATTCCTGTTTTGACATTTCTTCAATGACTCATATAGTAAGAAATTAAAGATTAAAGATTATAGTAAAAATTACAGTGAGTATATTGTAATTTTTCCTATATTTATGTCTGATATAAAAAATAATAATTTAATTAATTTTTAATTTTTAATATTTATCTCAGAATATTGCATTCAGCATATTCTTTTATTAATCAAATTTTTATATTTAAAATTTAAAAGCTATATTTTATACATTAATTGATCAACCTACCAATAATTAGTAATATCCAAAATGGTACACAATTTTGGATAATCATTCTCTTATTAAAAAAATCAATTTTACAACAGTAGAAAATAGATGTTAAATTAAAAAGAAATTATATATCAATTGAATCTACCAATATTTAGTAATATTCAAAAGGCGTGCACAATTAATAATTTCGATACATAATTTTGGATAATCATTCTCTTATTAATAAAAAAATAACCGTATAAAGAATAAATATTAATATCAAAATAGATGAAATGTTCCAAAACTATAAATAAGTAAGTGTGTGAGAGGTATTATAAAATAGTTTTTTAAGTAAAAATCATGTCCAATATTCATAAAGTCCTTAAAGTGCATGATTTGTCATAAAAATAAAACCATGACAAAAGGATATAATGGTAGTTTTAGTGGTAATATCCTTATGATTTGTCATAAGAGACTATATAATATCCTTATATTCATGTTGTAATTTAATTAATGG
This sequence comes from Lathyrus oleraceus, assembly GCF_024323335.1. Lineage (NCBI taxonomy): Eukaryota > Viridiplantae > Streptophyta > Magnoliopsida > Fabales > Fabaceae > Lathyrus > Lathyrus oleraceus. The sequence continues at coordinate 230,363,700 of NC_066585.1, forward strand.
TCCTTCCGTAGTACCAAGTCGTACACGACTAGTTTTGTAATAATATAAATTATTTTTATGATAGAAAATGTATGAGGAAATGCAAATTAATTAATGATAAAATACTCTAGTTGGTGTTTTGTATCATCACATGGATAATTTATTTATTTATATAAGTTATGACCAAGAGAATTGTAGCACCGCATGGCTATATATTATAATGAAGCTTGTTTACTCAATCAAAACCAACACAAGAAAGGTAAGTGAGCATATAACACTAGAAAACTTTAATCAATGGCTGATCCAGCAAATTTTGTTTTTTAGGACAAAAATCCAAGGCAAGAATATATTAAATGCAAAAGAAGCAACACACAAAAGGACAAAGGAGAGGAATCAAGTCAAAATCTAAATCTAAACCTAAAATAAGAATATCATGAATTCAACCAAGTAAAATTCGTAATTGTAAGACCTAAGCTAACTAGTTTGTCAACATAATAGTTTCCTTCTTTAAAGATAAATGAGAGATTATGAAATTCATGGAGGTACTGTGATAAAATGCAATCTAACCATTTAAATTTATGCTAACAAAGCACTAAAGAATTTCATCTAATTTAATGGAGTTTCTCAGTTTATTGTGTATGTTCATTAATTCAACTATTTCATATGGCAAAATTTGAAGGCCTAAAAACACTATGAATTCTAGATTATAGAGAGTATTTTTGTCAATTCAAATAATTTCTAAGAATATTGGTGAGAAAAAATCAATACCCTATTACTTTATTTTAAACAAAACTATTTTATGATGCAGAATTTCTTACATAACAAAATTATGAATTAACATTTCTTATAAAAAAATTATATTAAAGTAAAAATGCTATTTAAAAGAAAAAAGAAAGAAAGAGAGAATAATATTGTGTGGTAAATTTTGTATTATATTACAACGAGGGAAATAATGACAAGGCTGGAATGTCAGGTCAAAGGAAAAGAGAGAAATGTGGAAAAGAGAGCTAGAGATGTCAAAGAACACAACTGCGGGGGATCTGAATCCTTCAACTAACATAAAAACTACTTTCCTCAGCCGATCAGGGATGGGGAAACCTTTAAGCCTCCCAAAAACTCTTTAGAGAATTACATGTTGTTGAACACTAGGCAAGAACAAATCTAAAGGGAGATGTTTCATACTAAGGTCATTTGTGATCCCTGGCTCCAAAAGGGAAGTGATGGAAAAATAACTAAATAAATGGTGTAAATATTATAAGGTCAAGGGTCACCACAAGGACAATTGTCATTCGTTGAAAAAGGAAACAAAACTCCTAATTTAAAAGGAGTACCTATGAATATACATCTAGGATGCATCGCACGACTTTGGATTGAGATCGCAGCCTTCAGGGCCCGACATGCCTAGAAGTCACCAGCCAAACACACACACACACACACACACACACACACACATACACACACACACACACACACACACACACACACACACACACACACACACACAGAGAGAGAGAGAGAGAGAGAGAGAGAGAGAGAGAGAGAGAGCCTAAGGAAATACTAGCGGGTGAAAAAACATGACACACTCTCAATACTGTTACATGAGGTTTGGTCGGAGTACTACTATGAAAAATTCATCTCTCAACGGTTGGAAAAGGGATACCATCACGGTTGACCAACCATTGTAAGGTAGAGTGTGGTTCTAAATATGTTAATTTTCACCACGGACGTCTGACCATAGTGATGAACTAGGTAGTGCCTTACCTATCACAACAATCATCATAAATAATTGTTGTGATATATATAAATAGGTCATGGGTTTGAAACCCAGTAGCAACAATTTAATTAAAGCGCGAATAAAATTAAAATTTCACCACTATTATATATTCCAACCATGGTGGTATATATATGAGTTTATTATAAAATATGTGGATTTCTTATTCTTCATTACCCTCAATAAACATATATTTCGCTCTGTATTTCTTGTGTATCAAATCGGGTTTTCTATGTCCTTTTTATATAAGCATTTGGCTGGGCTTGGACATCATAAAACCCTAAAACTATTTTCCTTTTAAATCTTCTCATGGCAGTTGGTTAGATCTCTTTGGAAAATAAGTTAAATCACGTTGTAATCATTGATTGATTGCATTTGCAATTAACTCATCAATCAAACATAGATTGCCATTAAAAGTGCAATCACATAACACATAACATTCAGACTGAATGTTCTGTGTACAGATGTCATGACATCGGGTCTGACATCCTGGAACAATCCTGCATAATTCCATTTTAAATATCAAGCAGGTACATTATATCAGATGTTAAGACATCACATGTAACATCTTGTGAACACTCTTTGTTTTACCAAAATTGCTGCCAACATTTAGAACCAACACGATTATATGGCAAAGGGGGCTAAAGCATCTGGAATTCAGAACCCTTGTTTCCGCTATGCTCAGAAGGTACTGGCTTTCACACTCTTTGGTAGGGGTGATAGTACCGGTGTGGCTACCCAGAGGGAGCTATTCTTTCTGTTTGCCATGGCAAATAGGGTTGCTATGAGCGTTGCAGCATTTGCAACTGGCTACCTGGGTAGAATGGGCAGAGCTGCTCGTGGGGGAATCTCCATTGGGGGAATAATCACATAGGATAGCCCACCATTTTGGTTATGACCCTGTTGCACTAAATGAGACACCATTGTCAGGTAAGAATAAGCTGGATATGAACGCTCTAGTTCAGCAAGGTATGATCTCCCAAATCTCTGATTAATATGCTTTGATTAGTTCTAGTCAGTTTATCATGGCCCTTCCTGACCCTGCGAGGATAAGCATTTCTGACACTGCTAATTAGTTATATGAGATTTTCGTCCACGATGATATGGACGAGCACAATGCTGACCCTTTTGTTGCAGCTGACCAGCACGAGGAAGATGCGTAGGAGCAAGAGCAGTTTGTCCCTCTACAAGAGGACACCACGTATACAGGTGACAGATCGTCATCTATGACACCGGACCAATGGTCGTGGATACATACTGAGATCAGTGATCTCCGAGCGGAGCAGGCACGCCAAGGAATAGAGCAAGCTCGTCAAGGGACAGTTATGGATGAGATGCATACACTGATGCAACAGTTAATGTTGCAATTTTCTTCGCCACAATGAGGTTGTGTGAGTTCCCCCTCTATCATGGATTAAACATTATGGTCAATGTTTGGTTCGAGTGTGTGTGTGTGTGTGGGGGGGGGGGGGGGGGGGGTTATTACTTTCAACATTATTTTTTTGTCATTTTTCGGATTGTGTATTATTTATTAAATTAGTGTGTATGGTATTTTATGTGTTACAGATAGAGGTTATTCGTGTCGGATGAATGATGAGGTTTGGAGTTATTGGATGAAAGATACACCCTTTACTTGCTCTCCCGGAAACCCTCAAAAGTTGATACTGCTGAAGTGAATAATCAGATGCAATTTTCTGTCACTGGAATACACAGGAATACTTTGGACCCGAAGCAAAGACGAAGCTACATCACACTAAGAGGTATCTTGGAAACTTGTATGTTATGCCAAACATGGTGAGAATCACAAAAAGCCAAACACTTATCATCATGAGAGCTTTTCAGATATGTCTTTTTCACTCTGAGTTTGCGTAAGTAGATATTGGAATTTCATAACACACATGTACACACTGAGGCACTTTTTTGTTTTAACCCCAAGCCTTCCCAGCCAACCATTCAATATCACCCTTCATGTACCCAATTCGAGCCATGTTTCCTTTTTTGTTTTATATGAACCGTTGCAAATAACCGTAAACCCAAACACTACCTTACCTTGCTCGGATAAGTGTTGTTGATTGTTGATTTGTGGAAAAGTCTAAGTTTGGGGTTAAGACACCGGTAAGAACTAGATAAGTGTGGATGAAAAAAAATTTATAGTTGTGAAACTTCAAGAAAGAAAAAAAGAATGAAAAAATTGAGATGTAAAATAAAACACTTATCTAGAAAAAATTGAGGTTGGCAAAAAGCTTGCTCAAAGGAGCGCATGAAAAAAGAAAAAGAGAGCTAATGAATTCTAACAAGAACGGTGTCCAAAAACCTCTTAGTTGAACGATTGAACACGGTGATGAGGATGACAAAATGGACTCTGAGCCTAAATCACTATTTCCCCCTTTTGTTTGTGTTTCCCCACCTTCACCTAAGCCCCATTACAACCTTAAAAGCCCTCAAATAGTGTGTGTGGTATCTTTTTGAAATGAAGATATATGTTATTCAAACTTATGAGTCAACTCTACATGCTCTGACTTTTGAGTGAAAACACTTTGACCCTGAGAGATTTGGTAAGAGTGTGAAAAGATACAGGTGAAAAGGTGCTTCGATGTGAAAGTGTGATGGAACGTCAGAAGTCGGGGAAGAGTAGAACAGTGAATGAAAAGTGAAAAGGGATTCGCGAAAGGTCACGGCAGTATTGTGGAAAGTGAATTGGAAGAATTTTGGGGTGTCCGTCCTGCTGTCCGCAGCATCACTTGAGGACAAGCAATGAAGTAAGTTTGGGGTTGTGATTGGTCTCCAATTCTACTTGTTCTCTGACACTCATTCGACATTAATTCACAGAGTCGATAATATATTATTTTACCTGTTTGTGTTATTTTGTTAAGTAATTTAGATGTTTGCATTTCCATTCTAGTTTGGATATTATCTTTGGTTTTCGCCAATGTACTTCATTTTATGCTTCCTTCTGGTAGTTTGGTTGGTTTTCAGGTGCAAGTAAGAATGCTCACAGACTCGCCAAGGGAATCGGGCATTTCGGGCTCACGGGACGAAGATTTTGAAGTTACAATAGCCCTAACACGACCACCTGTGTTTCCTGACACGGCCCATGTCAGGGGAAAGAGAAAAGAGGAGGCCAAGAAGTTAAAACAGGGAGCTGACACGGGTGCCCGTGTCATCAGTCCTGGCATGGGCGTATTGGGGAGCTGGCAGCAGTAAGCCAACACGGCCGACCGTGTTGGCTTGGACGCCCCATCTTCTAATTTTACAGGATTTTTGGAATTGCTGATCCCGGAGGGCATTTTGGGTATTTTCTACATCAAATAATTGATTAGTGACTATTTATGGTACTTTTGGAGACAAAGAACGGGACCTTTTTTGCAGGACAAAGAATTTGTATGATTGAGATTGGAATGATCAAGAGTTGCGGAGAACGAAGGTCCTTCAAGAGCGGATGCGATTGAAGATCAACGGAATCCTCTTATTCTTGTAATGTCTAAATTAAATGTTGTATCTTCTTTAATAATATGAGTGGCTAAACCCTTCAATGCCAGGGGGTGTCCCTGATTTGATCGTGTAATGACTCTGAATTTGTAATTCCCTCAATATTATGTTTGTTATTCAATTTGATTATGAAATGTTTTTAATGCTTTCATTATTAGAAAAATAAGGATTTTTATATGGTTAACAAGTTGCGGGATTGCAATTGTTAAGGTTTTTGCATAACTAAATTGTAGTAGATATCACCTAGGAGTACGGATACCCTATGGTTACTGGTTGTATCTTGTTATTTCAAAAGACTTGGTTTCATTATAATTCCCTAAGGACTTAGAGATTAGAATGAATGACCAAAGGTTTACCTCTAAGGTTTTAGGAGGAAACAACTTTAAGATCTGGTAATTGCATATTTGAACTGTTTGAGAAGATATACATTCAAGGTCATTACAGGAGATAATAACACACCATCCTTGGCATAATTTTATCAATTGTGTAAAAGTTATATTTTGTATTCTATCTCATTCATTTAGAGAGCGACTTACTCCAAACCTTCAAACTACTTGTTTTTGTTTAATTGAATTATAATTTAAACTAATATTACTGCGCAGTCCTCGAGATCGATATTTGGGAAACGTCCCTATTATTACTACATTGGAAAAATAGTACACTTTCTATTTTCCGATCATGGATGTAGGACCTGTTTGGCCAGATGGAATTAAGGTTGGAAGTGGAACAAGACCTAGGTCATGACATGGTGGGCATGAAATTGAAAATGAACCAAATTACTTGGAAAATAAGAAACAAGCGCAAATACCTCAAACATGACTCTTGGATGGTGAAACAAAGAAAAAATGGGCTAGATTAGGTCTTAGGTGGTTAAAAATGGGTGAGTTGACTTTGGTCAAAGTTGACCAAAAAGTCATTTGTTTACCAAAATCAACAATTGGTCAAAGTTAATTTTTTTGTATTATTTCTCATGGAATGGATATTATGATGAGTTGTAAATGATTTTGAATGAATGCGAATGGTTTTGACTTGATCTTGATACTTGGATATGAATGGATACTTGAAATGACTTGTAATGATCATGAATGAAGACTTGACTTTGAATTGGATTAATCAAACCATGACATGGAATGAATTACATGATATGGCTAATGAACTCTTCATAAACCAATCACATAATCTCATGGAATCAAAACTTTAGTGAATAATACATGACAAGACTTGAGTGTGCATAGACCACGACTTAAACCAATGGGAGTGTATAAATGATGCAAGACTTGGATGGAATCTTACACCCTAGTTAGGGCCAAAGTGGACAATGACTATGATCTAAACAAAGTCCCATGAACAAGAAACACAGGCCAAAGTGGACAATGACTATGATCTAAACAAAGTCCCATGAACAACAAACACCAAGGCATTGAAATCAAGCAACACATGACCAAGTTATGGGCTAAACATGGAGGGATGACCAGATGAAATGCCATGAGAATGGGAGAAAATGAATGTAATAAACTCATGATTGGGGTTAAGGCCAAAGGACTCAGGCCCAAGTGAATGAGACCAAACCATGGAATCACCATGAATGGACCAAAACAAGAGGTTATAGGAGTCAATGATCAAGCCAGGGCACCAAAGTGGATGAAACTAGGGTTTGGGACTATCCAGATGAAAGATCAAGCCTTAGGACCAACTCCTCCTTGATTAGGGTTGTATAAAGCACGCCCCTTAACCAAGGCCTTTGAATCAAATCAGATGCCCCATAAACAAGTTCTCCAATGTATGAGCCCTTATTATGGTTTTGATGGCCAAGACAAGGCCCATAGAAGCTCCATGGGACCCCATCATCATATCATCAAGAATTAGGGGTTTGAAGACCCTTGAAGATTTCTTAGATGGCACCTTGTTAAATTTATACCTCCATCATCAAATGATTAGGGTTTCACCTCCCCTATGCTCTGATGAATAGCCAAGCCCTACTTTTGAAGTTGTTCCATATGCCAACCCTAACTTCACAAGCCAAGAGTTTTAAATCTATGGTGATCCACTAATGGATAAATGATGCATATGAATGGATTGTTAATGTATGCAACTGATCTCCAAGTCAAGTGATTGTATTGTAATATGAAAAATTGGAGGGAAAATTTTTGGGTACAACACCATCATGATCACTTCTTACCTTTAAATTTTTTTATTCTTTTTCAGATTGTACTTGTATGTGGAAGATGTTGAACACATCATATGATTCATCCTTGGTTATAAGGAATTTAATCCAAGCCCATCTTCTATAGTCATCAACAATGACTATACCATATTTTTTCCCATTGATTGATGCAGTACTAACAGGACCAAACAAATCAATATGAAGCAGTTCTAAGGTCTAAAGGTAGATACACTGTTTTTAGATTTGAAATAATTTTTACTAATTTTCCATACTTGTCATGCTCCATAAAGAGAATCTGAGTGATAATTGAGGTCTGACAATCCTTTAACTAGTTTCAAATTACTAAGTTTAGAGATTAATCTCCAATTAGCATGACCTAACCTCTTATGTCAGAGCCAATTCTCATGACTTACTGATATAAGGCAAAGTACCTTCTGATCAACCAATTCATAAAAAATAATTTTATAAACATTGCCCTTTCCCTTACCTTTAGAACATTATGGACTTGTCAGATTCATTAACGACTATACAGTTGTTCTTATTAAACATGACTTCATAACCACTGTCACAAAATTGACTAATGCTCAATAGGTTATGTTTAAGTCCATATATAAGCCAAACACTATTAATTGAAATAGAGGAGTTACCAATAGTACCCATACTAATGATCTTTCCTTTATGGTTTCCTCCAAATCCCATAGTTCCTCCCTCTTTCAGAGTTAGGGTTTGGAACATAAGTCTTTCTCCTGTCATATATCGCGAGTAGCCATTGTCCAGGTACCGTGACTGTTGTTTTGCTTCTCCCTTGAAGCATATATGTAGCAAAGACAATTTGAGGTTTCGGTACCCATAGTCGTATGGGTCCTTTATGGTTAGTTCTAATATATTTCTTCTGGTTTTGCACCTTTGCTCTCATGTGATAAGGCATAGAATCATTTAAGAATTTTAATTTGAAAGTTTGTTGTCTTGAATGGACCTTGGATTTAGGTTTTGAACCTTTCAGAACCTTAGCTCTTGATATCTTAGGTTTTGACTTCTTTAGAGCCTTTGACTTTAGAGTCATGGGTTCTATTTTCTTCAGAACCCTTGACTCACAAACTTTAGATTCTGGATGATTTAGAACCTTTGCATTCAGAGTAGCAGGTACAAAATAAGAGTCATGCCCTTTTTTAGTAGAGCTTGAAGAGGAAGGGTTTGTTGGTTTACTTGAGGTTTCGAACCTTGGATTAAATGATTTTTATGACTAACCAAAACCTTCCCCTTTGCATATACTTACTCCATAAATCATGGAAGCAAGTTTAGTTCTACTAAAACCGTTTATGATAAACTCTTGAAGATCCATTTAATGCTCATCAAGAGGTTTATAAGACATTTTCTTTACTAGAGCAATATGATCCTTCTCTAGAGCTTCATCTTTACTTTGAACAAAATTTAATTCTTATTTCAAAAGATCATTTTGCTTTCTTAGTATTTTCATGTGTTTGGGTTTCTCTTGACATCTTCCCATGAGATCTTGAATTAAAGTAATTAAATCATAACGAGATAGTTTATAAAATACCTCATCCTCAAACTCTGAACCTGAATCTGAGTCAGATTCTATTTTAGAAGATGTAAGAGAAATCAAGGTAAGGTTAACTTGCTCTTCATCCTTTTCAGAGTCTTCTTCATTATCAAGTTCATCCCATGTTGCCATGATACTTTACTTAAATTTGTTTATGAAGCTATCTTTTTGAAAGCTTCCCTTCTTTGATTTTTCCTTTTATAGTTCAAGACATTCAACAATGAAGTGATCAAGCTTCTTGCAGTTGAAGCATCCTTTCTGATCATCCTTCTTTCCTCTTGAACTAGATCCTTTGAAGCCATTGCTTTTTCCAAGGAACCTCTTGTTATTATTGGCTAGATACTGAAACCTTTTAATGATTAAGGTCGTTTCCTCATTGTCATACCCAAAAATTCTCCTTACCCCATATAACTTTCATTTGATCCATGACCCTATTACACATACATGCATTGTTCCATCACCGTAATTGCATAAACATTCATAAGCAAAAACATATTACACAGACTCAAGGCATGGTGTTCACATCTAAAAAAGTTGAGGGTTTTTTCCAGATAAAACTTCAAGAGAAAAATGTGCAACAAAACAAAAAATAAGAAAAAAGTTAATTTTTGGCCAGGTAACCGGTCACCTTGATTCAGGTAACAGGGTACATCCCCCTTTAAAAGAAGTTTTGAGGCCATTTTTAGCCCAGGTAACCGGTTACCTTGATTCAGGTAATCGATTACGTCAATGTAACGCGGGCTCCCCAAGCCATTTTTTGCCCAAGTAACCGAGTTACCTTGATTCAAGTAACCGGTTACCCTGCGCAGAATAGTAGAAATAACCTTTTTTAGCTCCAAATTGACTCTTCTTTTTTACCCACCTACCCACTTGCTTTCCCTATAAATATGGTATTATTTCCCCCTCTTTGGTACCAAGTTTACATCCTCAAAAGTTTTGTCCTCACATCAATCAAACCCTCTTCCTTAAACCTAAGTCAAAACAAAAATCATTCTCTCTCCAAAACCACCTCCCACCAACTTTTTCCTACTTCACCTCTTTTCCTCAAAACCTTCCATTCTCTAACACTCACAACTCATCCCCTTCACTAAGTTTCCACCATAAACACTTCCATCCCAAACCTTTTGTTTCACATTCAAGTTCAACACCACAACAACCTAGCTTTTTCACATTTTTGGGTAATGATTGTAGCTTAAACTTTTTAACATTTTTTGGTTATGTTTTTGTTGGAAATGGTTGGCTTTTATTGGGTTGTATTTTGAGAGAGTTTAGATTCAAGTTTATGACAAATGATTAAGTTTGGTTTCCACACTTTTCTTGTTTTTTTGCTCTTACTACCATTATATTCACCTTTTTTAGTCAAACTTTGTTATTGTTATCATTTGCTACTTATTATTGACATGTTGTTACATTTATTTGGTTGATAAGGTGTATTAGATCATGACCATGATTGTTTAGAGTTGATTGAATCTTCAATGTTTCAAATCTATTAATGATTATCAATAGATCATTCATAATACTTTGAGGCATTGATAGGTTGTCTTTATTTCAACCATATTTGAGTCATTTGATGCATAGATGAAATCATATTATTTACATTAACTTGCTAACCCATTTGCTTATTGTTATTCCACTAGCCAATAACTACTAACTCCTAACATTTATATAATTGCACTTTATTTCCTTTTCTATTTATTTTCTCACAATTTACTTTTATTGTTCATTTTATTTCAAGTACTTTATGCTTATGTCCATTATTATCTAACCATATATCATTTACATTATGATAATTTATTTGCTCTCTTACTATCTTGCTAAATAAAAAGAAATAAAAACAAAAAAAAAAACAAATCATTTTTTTAGTGATATAATCCTCTATTTTTCTTTAAAATATTGATAGATGGACTTAGTATTGTATAACTTTCTTTGTTATAAATATATTGTTAGATGATTATTAATCATCTTCAATACTTTGCATCAATGATAAGTTATCCCTTAATGTGCCATATTTTGAATTTTTTGACCTATGGATAGATAGTCCTCAAAATGTTCATTTTGCACATATTACTAACCACTAATTATACTTCACTAACTTTGTTATCATTAACATTTGTTATTGTGATTTTGGTACTATTAACTTGTTATTTATTTTATGTCATTTATATTCACTAACTATTATTATTGTGATATTCTAATTTTTATCTTGTAATTTACTTTTATGTCATTACCTTATAATTTACATTCAAGTATGCATTACCATCATCATTGTACAAACTCATCATGCATGTTTATTTACTTGTTATTTATTTTATTGTCATCATACATTAAAAACAACAAAAATATGATAAAATGATAAGACCAAAAATAATCCATTCCATAATCTTTGTGATACTTTGTGAACGTTGGATTTTCATTTGTAACTTACATTCATGTTATAAGAATGACATCATGGCATCACCTTAGGGGGACATGTTTGTAAGGCCATTATACTTTGTTTAGCATAGGTCACTTTTGCACACATAAGGCTTATTCTTGGGCTACCTTACAATGAGACCTTTTACTTTCTTGTTTGGTTACTTTGCATACATGTTGCATCACCCAAATTTCATAATTAAATAAACAAACCCTTGATTCAACGTCAAGTGGCATTTTCATAATCAAACTCAAAATACAATAAAATTACGATTATTATTGTGCGTCACGAGTCTTAAGTGGTGGAGAATGAGTAAGAGAGGAGCATTCCTACCCTTACTCTGATCATTTTGGAAGCAAGTTGCTTGGATTATTGTCTAGAATAATCACCTTCGCCCATAGACTTTAGTACAATATAATCACAAACATTCTTTCATAAAACCCTTATTCTAGATAAAAACAATTCAACTCATCAAACTCATTTTTGTGCGTTAGGGCATCATCCTGAAAGTCGTTTTCTCAAAAGTAAAATCAATCAACCCACAAACATTTTTTACTCTGAACTACGAAGCTCTGATTCCTCATCCCCGAATGAGTGATGCGTAGGCATAAGGACCCCAATTCTTAACGAGCACTATTATAACAAAACACCTCCCTCTTTCACACACATTTCTTTTAAAAATAAAACAATGATAGATAAATCCCCATGTATGTAAAACAACCCAAATGCTTCCCATGGAGTATCATGGACGTGAGGGGTGCTAACACCTTCTCCTTTCGTAACCGACTTCTAAACCCAAATCTTGGTTGCGAGACCGACTCCTTATCCCTTTTCGCGCTTCCCGTACGCGTCTTTTTTCCGAGAGTTTTATCGACTATTTCCCCTATCCTCTCTGATAAAGGTAAACTAAATAAAATTTGGTGGCGACTCTTCTGATCTTGCCTCTCTTTAGTCCCGATTTCATTATTGTGAAATCCTGGTAGCAACACTCATCATCTAAGTCATCTTCAGAACCTTCTGTATGAGAAGTTTCTTCAGACTCCCAAACTTGATGAGCCTTGACAATTTTAGCAACAAATTTCAAAGCTAGAGGCTTCGAATTTATGACAGGTTCATCTCCATTGAGCTTCATCTCATGGCTTTGAAGATTACTGATAAGACTTTCAAGAATTAATGTGTTTAAGTCTTTAGCCTCCTGTATAGTTGTCACTTTAGGTCTGTATATGATAAGAAGACTCCTAAAAATCTTCTTGATATGATCAGATGTAGTGTAGCTCTTGTTCAAAACCTAAATTCTAGATACAAGAACTAGAAACCCAGAAGACATGGTTTTAATGTCTTCATCCTCCTTCATTCTGAAAAGCTCATATTGTTGAACCAGAAGGTTAGCCTTAGCTTCCTGAACTTGTTGATTCCCTTCATAAGTAGCACATAGGGATTTGATAATGATCTTAGAAGTAGATTTATCAATGATTTTGATGTACTCTGAGTTAGGTAGAGCATCAATCAAGATGTCTCTAACTCTATGATGTTTTATATAGACCTTTTTCGAGTTGGTGTAAGAGTTTTTCTATCAGACACGACTATAACTCCATTGACTAGAATATCAATGCCATCTTCTATAATATCCAATAACTTATCAACAAGGCCTATGATATGAGTATACATATTGATTTCCCACCATTCAAACTCAGTAGAGTCTCCACGAAAAGTTGGAGGTCTAGCTGTATAATTTTTCTTTTTTGAGTTGCTATAATCATGATTTATAACAGCATGTGGATTAAGAGTACCACTATCATATTCAAAAAGTCCAAACATGGTTCAATATGTTTTTCCTCGTGATTTTTTCTATACCACTGTTAAGTGTTAAGCACAGATAGTGCTCTGATACCAAATGAGGGTGAGAAAAACACAAGAATGGGGGTTGAATTATGTTTCTTTTTCTTTATTTCTAAAACTCTTGGTCAGATTCCAAACATAAGTTATAAAATTTGATTCAGTCAGAGGTAGGAAATGGAGATGAAATCCAAGAAAGAAGAATAACACGCAAAGTTATCCTGGTTCCTCACACAACTTGAGAGTAATCCATACCTCTTGTACTTACAAAATATTTTCACTATAATTACATAAGATTACAATTTGCTCAAGCATACAAGCAAGCGACTTCCTTTGCTCAGAGATATAAGTAAGAGACTTCTACGCTCAAGCACAAAAGCAAGAGACTTCCTTTTCTCAAACACACAAGTAAGAGACTTCTATGCTCAAGCACACAAGCAAGAGATTTCCAATTCTCAAGCACACAAGTAAGAGAATTAAAATGCTTAAACGCTTAGTAAGAGACTTCTAACAATCTATCTAACATATAAATGATTGTTGGGAAAATACACTTGATATGCTATCAGAGGTGTATACAGAATACAACGCAAATAAATTCTTTTAAGACTTAAGGATTTCTAAGATATACAAGGATAAGAAATCCTAAGTTTCGTTCGTGCTTTTGCTTTGACAGAGTAACTTCTCTTTTTGGTGTCAATTGGTGTATTTTTCTTCAAGACTTTTAGCTCCTTAAATAGAGAAGAAAATATTCATTGAGTATGCAACACAGTAGACTCCTTTGAGAAGCTTCAAAAGAGACATTGAGATCTTTTACCAAATTTTTAGGTTAGGTGAAGGCTAGTTTGAAAACCCTATGCTACAAAATGAATTAGCATTTGTGTCCCAACAGTCTCTATGAAGAAAATAGAGTTTGGGTCTTCACGTGACAAATTAGACTCAGAGGTTGATAGTGTCCTATTAGAGTCACTTTGGTTCTTGTGCTTTGACTGGCTCAGGTTCTGATCACCAGAAGCAGACTTCTGCAAAGTCTGGTCTTTAGAGGATGAGTCCTTCAGACTCTAATCTTTAGACATTAACCTCTTAAAAAGTTGACTTCTTCTGAGTCTGGTCTTCAGCTTCTGATCCATCAGATTTTTTTCTTTAAGCTCTCATTGAATGTTCATAGTCAGAACCAATACTTGGATTCTACATGAATTTTAGTCTATGGTATTGCACACTTGAACAAACATTAGTATACCCAATTATTCTTTAAATACTTTGTTATCATCAAACCCAATGGATATGGGACAAACCAATTTTGTTCCAATAGAAGGTCATCTTCAAATTTCAAGATGTTTCTAAAATCGTGAATGATGGAGTATCGCCATTGGAAGCAAAAGCAAATGATTTCAGAAAGATGCACACAAGGGTTAAAAGAAGAAATATGAAAAAAGTTTGTTCTTGATTCACCAGTGTGTGGATCCTAACATGTTCGAGAAGATAATTAAAGAAGAAACAACCAAAGGAGTGTGGGATAAGTTAAAGAACTTATACAGCGGAGATGAAAAGCTGAAAAGGGTGAAGTTGCAAACATTGAGAAAGCAATTCGAGATGACTCAGATGAAGGAATATGAATCAGCCTTGGAATACATTTCACGTGTAGTGTTGTTAACAAACTAGATGAAAGGATATGGTGAATCAATCAACGATTTGCAGAAGATTGAGAAAGTGTTGAAATCTATGACTGCAAATTTTGATTAGATTGTAGTGTCAATTGAAGAGTCCAAGAACCTAGCTGAGATGAAGTTAGAAGAACTTCAAGCTTCATTAGAGGCTCATGAGATGAGGCTGAAGCAGAGGAACTCAAAAAGGGAAAAGGTGGTTGAATAGGAACTACAAGAAAGATTCATCAATAAATCTAGGAAAGAGAAGGCGAAGTAGGGAAATGATATTTCTAATGATGAGAAGTCAAGGAAGAATTCAAATAATCACTCTGATTTGATCAAGAAAGGCATAGGAAACAAGTATTATGGGGAGAAAGTTGACATGAAGGAGGTGTAATGTTACAACTGTCAAGGTTTTGGCCACTATGATCGAGACTGTCAAAGAAAGAAGGAAGGACGAGCGAAAGATAGTGATGAAGTGAAGTATTCGTATGCTGAAGATATTGATTTTGACGATGTGCTACTCATGGCCAACACTTAGTCAAACACTGAGTAAACCAACATATGGTACCTAAATTCAGGATGAAGTAACCACATGACTGGTAATAAAAATTAGTTCACCAAGCTAGATGAATCAATTGAGAAAGTGATAAAGTTTGCAGATGGTAGGTTCGTCACATCTGGTGGAAAATGAGATATCTTTATTGTCATAAATGATGGTCAAAAGGCCAACATCATTGGAGTGTTGTATGTACCTTCGATGACAAGTAACTTGATAAACATAGGTCAATTACTTGCAAAAGGGTACAACATGAAGCTAGAAAAGAATCAGATTAAGGTGTATGATGGTGATGTAATGTTGACTCTGAAGGCATCATTGGCAAATAACATGACCTTCAATGTAAAGATCAACCTGGTTGATCACAAGTATCTTGCTTCGGCTGTAGAAGAAGACAAGAACTGGCTATGGCATCACATGTATGGACATCTAAACTTAAAAAGTTTACGTATGCTCAACTTGAAGAAGATGGTGTATGGCCTACCTCATGTGAAGGAACCAAGTTAGGTATGTGTGGAATGTTGCAAAGAAAAGTAGGCTAGGAAAGCATTCAAGCATGACTTTCCAATGAGGTCGAAGGAAAAGCCGGAGCTAATTTACTCTGATGTGTGTGGACCATTTGAAGTAAGGTTGAATGGAGGTAACTAATATTTCTTAATATTCATAGATGAATCCACCAGATATATGTGGATTTACCTTATTGAACGAAAAGGTGAGGTATTCACACCCTTCAAGAAGTTCAAATTGCATGTTGAGAAGCACCGGGATGAGAAGTCTCGAGAACATGAATTAGGATGTGTGTTAGAAGTTGTAATTTGATGATCCGTTGAAAGCTAGCATTCGACTATGTCGAAGTAGCTATGTGATGTGTAGGAGTCAACTGTATTCGATTAAGTCGAATATAACATATAATTGTTGTGTCGAAATGTAACTTATAATCTTATACTTTGTATTTTGTATGTTTTAGATTTAAGTTGATTTATATAGTTGAGTCTGAACTTGAGTTACCATTATAAAGACCGTAGAATATGATATAAATAGGTATTACTACCACAACAATTTCACTCGATACAAATTCAAATTTTTACAATTCATTTTCTCTCTGTTTTGTCTTCTTTTCTCATCTTTTTTCTAAAACTCTTTTATTCTAACATCTATATATACAAATACAATGAGAGACAGACCACATAGACAAATCAGTAACCTAAAAGTTTGCCTATCGCAAACATGATCTATACTATTATCAATCCAATCAACAATTAAATTGATTAATCGATTGAACGGTGACTCAAATGTTTCACTTGTTGGATGGTAGATTTAGTTCTTAAAAATTACCTCTAGTATATTAAACCATGAAGAAAAAATAAAGGCTGTTTTGCCGCTTGTGGTGTTTTTCTTAATTTCTTGATTAATAATTGTGGCTGGCACATATAAACGTGTGCCTAACACCCACCCAACAAGACTAAACACGAGCTCCTATTTAGCAAGGCTCTAATCATGCCTTAAACCTTACATGGACACGCATACACGCATGAGGCATCAATTTAACATAGTTTATGTCAACTGCTACATAGCTATCTCATTAAGTTTACTTTGCCTTTAAATAAAAAGTCAAACAAATAGGTAAATATTTTATTGATTGATAGGTTTAAATGTCAACATAGATGGTATCACCCTATTTTTTTTCCCACAAAAATAAGATCGATTCGAAAGTAGTAATTGGATATACAATAATGATTAAACTCACAACATAGGAAATTATGATTGGAATTTACATTGAAGAACTATCTATTTGTATCTAGTGTCTGACATGTTTTAAATATGATAACTTCAAATGTGAAACTAATTAAAAATAAAAGTAGATTAAGAGAGTAACACTTACTGATTCTTAAGATTTGGGATGTGTGACCCCTTTATTCTGTAAAATGTTTAAGTGTAATTTCACTTAAAATTATGATTAAATTGTTTCAAAATTAACAACCAACAAACATAGAGAGTATCTTATAATAAAACACATGGTAATAATAGAAGTGTATTTGTAAAGAAAGATATATTTAAATAAAATATTTTAAAAAGGAAAAATATCTCAATACATAAAATTAACCAATGATTGATGGATCATTTAATTATAAATCATAAAATATCATTTTTTAAATACAGTGAACGAAGGATCCTTTTATTTTAGTTTTAAAAAGTGATTTTTTATTTATATTTGTATAAATAATTGGTGTAAACTTTCTTTAAAATACAATCATTTAAATTTAAAGTTATTGTGAATAATTTTTATTAAAAATGATTTTGAAATATATATATATATATATATATATATATATATATATATATATATATATATATATATATATATATATATATATATATATATATATATATATATATATATATATATATATATATATATATATATATATATATATATATATATATATATATATATATATATATATATATATATATATATATATATATATATGATATTGAGGATGTTTTAATCTTCAAAAATTTATATTTATGTTATTTGATTTAAAAATTAGTCTTTTAGTTTTGATTTAAAATGAGTTTAAAATAACTTTTACTGTTTTTTAAAAGTTTACATACAAATTATTTATAAAAGCAATATTTTTAAAGCTAAAAGAAATATATTCTTAATTGATTGTATTTCTGAAAAATAATTGATCTTTAAGAATCTATAATAAAATGATTCACTAATCATTAGTTAATTTTATGTATAGAAATATTTTTCTTTTCTAAAATATTCTATTTTAATGTGTTTTTTTTAACATATACATATTTATTATTGTCATTAAATTGATTAAATGATTGTGATTTAAAATTTTGAGAGATAGGGGTAAATAGAAATTGAGAGGATTTAAATCCTGAACAATAGTCAACTAACTACTCCTTCATTTTAAAATGAGGGTCATTTAAGATTTTGCATACAAATTAAGGAATATTATAAAATTATTATAAGATATTACATATTTACTAAATTAAACTTATAAATGTGTTCGAAGTATTGTTCAAGGTGGACTTTGAGGCTCCAAGATTGCTCCACGAATCTCAGTCTTGATTGATCCTTTCAATCTCTTTCCATCTTCCTCTTCTTCTTCTTCTTTTGTTCTCACTTCCACTTTCGTGTGTTCCCTATTTTAGGTGTTTGTCATTTTCTCTCTCTATGGAGTGCAGGTTTTTGGCGTCTGCTCCAGTGGTTCTGCCTCAGTTTTAATCTTTCTGTTTTTTCCATTTTTGTTCTGGCCCTTGATCCTCCCTGTTTTCTTTTCTTCCCATTTTCCATTTTTCAGTGGCCCTTCGCACCACATGCCTGGCTTCTTCTTGCTTTTTCTTCCTTGAGTTCCAATGGTTCCTTCTTGATTTGCCCTACCATGAAATAGGTAGGAACAAGCACAAACAATGATTGACAATTGGTTCCTGTGAAAATAAATGATCAATAACAAAACAATAGTCAAAACCTTGCTATAACAAGACATGGAAAAAAAGCATGCCAAGCACTATCAATACCAACCCAACATTTAATCCGGATTGCAACAGAGATCAAAGGGAACAAGACAATCAGGTAAAGGCCTCAAGCCCAAGATTCTTTTACTATGAAGAAAAGGAAACTCAAGAATCATTGGAACCAAGAATAAGTATCCTTGGTAAAATTGTAACATAAAAACCTATCCATAAAAAATTGCTACAAACAGTTTTAGCCAGCATCTGGTGTAACCCAAAGAATCTCCTTATCCAAGAAAAGAAATCTGATATCTTTCAGTTCACTATGGAGAAAGCTGAAGATCAATAAAGAATCATTAAAGGAAATCCATGGCTATTCAGAAATTCGTGGATTATCATGCAGGAGTGGGATGACAGAAATGATCAACAAGATGAATTTTTCAAAAGCCCCAATATGGGTTCAAATATGGGGTCTTCCCACAAATGCTAAAAATACTCAGATGGGAGAGAAACTAGGGAAAACAAATAGGAGAAGTTATTAAGACTAGGCTTTATGATATCCTGATAAGGCCATGGTTGTCAAGGTTAGAATCTACCTAAAGACACAGTCCCCTATATGCCCATGAATGTACATTGGCAGCAAAAACAATGGCATAACCTGGATAGACTTTAAATATGAAAAATTACCCTTCTTTTGCTTGTATTATGGGAAAATGGGCCATAACATGGAGTAATGTAACAAAACCGATGCACCGGTCTATGGCATAACAAAGGTTAACCCTCTAGGCCCGTGGTTCAAAGCTACTTATCTTGGAAGGAAACACATATCCATCGAGGACAGAAAATTCAGCAGTATTCCCACAAATAAGCCTATCATGAGCATGTATAGCCCTATCCCTAAATCCATGCTTGAGCAACTGGAAGCTATTTCCCTAAAGGAAGAAAGCAAAGCAAGCAATGAAGAAAAAGGTACTAACTTCAAACAAACAAAAGAAAAGAAGATTGGCTGAATACGAGGAATCAACTGACAAAAACACTAATTGTCCAGATTTAAACAGCACAACATGAATGGAATGCCTTCCTAACGAGGCAGCCACAAAAGGATGGAGATCATGGCATGGAACTGTAGGGGGTTGGGAAACCCCCAAACCATCAGAGTTATCAACCATTTGATAAGATTTCATTAACCTAATATTCTTTTCTTATCTGAAACTAAGAAGTATATCAATGATTTATGTTTTAATAAGCTTGCTAAAATTGGATCCTTAACCAATGTATTTAAAACTGACTGTGGTAGCAATGGGATAGGTATGGTTAAGGGGATTTATCTTTTATTGGGTGACAATGTAAATCTCATTATCAATGATTCTAATAAGAACTATATTGACTTCTATATTATGGCTAATAATAATAACATTGATAGGAATAATATTGATAACATTCTGTGGAGAGGGACTATCATCTACGACTACCCTAAGTCCAGTCAAAAACATCTCACGTGTAATATGATTAATAGCATAGCCCAAAGACACAGCTGTCCTAATTGGCTTATCTTTGGTGATTTGAATATTACTATAACTAATCATGAAAATTAGGGGGGAAATCCTCTAGACCCCCAACTTAATCAACTTATTTTTGACACTTTTAATGCTTGTAATCTAGTGGACCTAGGTTTTGAAGGGAATATGGCTACTTGGAGTAACAACCAGTAGGGACACAATTTCATAGCTGCTAGACTGGACATATTTATGGCTTCCCTTAGATTGAAACAAAGATTCTAGTAGTTCAATAACATTCACCTGCCCATATACAAATCAGATCACAATCCTATCATCCTCACATTCCAATAGTCCAAGTATCAATGCATGACTAGGAAGGCCACTAACAAACCTAAAAGGTTTGAGAACATCTGGTTGGAGTCCCTTGAAACCAACAAAATAATAACAAATTCCTAGAGCTATAACAATAACTAGGACATAAACATTAAGCTATCCCACACTCTTAAAACCTTGTGGCAATGAGGATCCACAAAATTTGCCAACCCAACCAAAGAGATCCTAGCCCTTAGAAACAAACACAAAAATCTTCCAGCTACTAACCTCCATAACAGGCATAAGAATAAAATGCAAAAGATTCAAACGAAAATAGACTCCCTCCTTCATCAGGAGGAAATATGGTGGGCTCAAAGAGCCAAGATCCATTGGCTTAGGGAGGGAGACAGAAACACAAAGTTCTTTCATCAAAAGGCCACACAAAGGAGAAACCACGACAAAATCAAGACTACGGATAAAGGCAACAATGACATAACATCCAAAGAGGAAGAGATTCAAGACATCCTTCTACAATTATCTACCAAACAATTCACATCTGAAACCCTAACTATACATGAAGATTGTTTCCCTCCTGACTATCACAAGTGTAATCCGGAGATGATTGATAACCTTGACACTCACTTCACCAAAGAGGAAATCATCCTTGTTATGAATCAGCTCAAAAGGAATGTTGCCCCGGGCCCCGATGGGCTTCCAACCATATTTTATCAAGAGTACTAGAAGATTGAGGGAGATTAAGTCACCTAAAGCACCCTTAAAGTCCTTAACAACCTTGACAACCCTCAAAGGTTCAATAATACTTTTATCACTCTCATGCCCAAGAAGACTAAACCTACCAAGCCCACTGATTTATAGACCTGTAGCTCTTTGCAATGTCATCATGAAAATCATCACTAAAACCATAGCTAACAGTCTGAAACCAATCCTTCCTACTCTCATCAGTTAAATCAAAGTGCTTTTGTTCACCAGAGACTTATAACTGATAACATTATGGTTGCTTTTAAAGTGCTCCACCGTATAAGTAAGAACTATAAGAGAACAAATGGAATGGTATGCATCAAGTTGGATATGGAAAAGGCCTATGATAGGTTGGATTATAATTTCATAAACAAAACCCTAACCAGCATAGGCATGCTCAACAAAATTACTAAGCTGGTCATGAATTGTGTGACCACTGTTAGGCTGTTCGTCCTTATCAATGTCTACCCTATAGAGTATCTCAAGCCCACTCGGGGAATTAGACAGAGATATCCTCTATCACCCTATCTATTTATTCTTTATGTTGATGTATTTTCTAACCTTAACAATAATTCCATAAAAACTAACAATTTTAGAGGTATCTATATAGCTAGAAGGGATCCCTAAAGTCACTCATCTCTTCTTTGCAGATGATAGTCTAATTTTCTGCCAAGGTGACACAAAAGAAGCAAACACCCTTAAGGAGCTGATCAGAAAGTACCAGGATAGCTCGGGCCAAAAAATAAACCTTCTTAAGTCTTAGATGATGTTCAACAACAACACCCCAAATGACAAAAGAGAGATATTCACTACATCCATCAACCTTCCTATAAATACCAAGATCAACACCTACTTAGGCCTGCCCATCTCTGTAGGCAGATCCAAAGCCAAAAGCTTTAACTATCTTATTGACAAGGTCATAACCAGGCTCAACACGTGGAAAATTAATCATCTATCCTATGTAGGCATAGCAACCTTAATAAAAGTTATTGCCCAGACCATCCTCACTTATGTTATGAGCTATTTCCTCCTTCCAAAAAGCCTCATTCACAAAATGGATAACCTTGTTGCCAGATACTAGTGGGGGAGAAGAAAATTCATTGGAAGAAATGGGATATGTTGTGCAAGAACAATACTGAGGGAGGCTTGGGATTCAAAAGGCTGAAAGATTTTAATGAATCTATGTTGGCCAAGAAGGTTTGGAGACTTTACATTGAGCCTCAATCTTTGATGGCTAAAGTCTTGAAAGCTAAATACTTCCCTAAGCAAGACTATCTTAAAGTGAAAATTTGAATAAATACTAGCTACTTATGGAGAAGCCTAGCTCATAGCATTGGCATAATCAGAAAAGGTAGTTGTTGGACCATTGGGAATGGTCAACAAGTCAACATTTGGGAAGACAACTGGATTCCCTCACAGTGTAGGTTTAAAGTCCTAACACAAAGACCCTTGGAAATAAGGACCATTGGAGTTAGGGACCTCATTGACAGGAAAAACAAATGTTGGAACCAAGATATGATAATCAATACTTTCCTAGCTATTGAGAGAAATTGCATAAACCAAATTCCTCTAAATAATTTGAAGGAGGAGGGTTGCCTAGGGTGGTTGATGCATACTTTTCGCAAGTATACGAACACGTCAGAGTAATATAAAAGATTGTCGAATCCACAAAGACCAAGTGTCAATCTATCGTTATCTATTGTTATGGTGTTTATCTAAGGTAATCAAAAATAGGGGTTTTTAGAGTGTGCAATGAAGATTAAAGTATTAAATTAAGTTCAATTAATAAAGATAGGCTCGAATGTAATTCACATAATCAATTAATAATCCAAGTACTTCCTAATAGAACTACTTATGGACAGTGTTTCCTACTTTGAAAAGAACCAATTTAACAGGAATTGTCGCTTTCGCGTATTCAGAATCGAGTTGTACTCCCTAATCAAACCCTCTTATTGTCACTTATAAAAAGGCGCGCATTGCGTTATAGTAGTAAACCTATTTTTAAGAAATATAGTATCTTGACTAAGTTGAAAAGTATTTTAACCTGGATTTCTTAACCAAAAGAGGTTCTGACGAACCAGACTCTAAACTTATAAACGCGTCCAAAAATAGTTTTAAAATCACTTTTCTTCTTAAGTTAAAAACTCCTAATGAACTAAACAAAGCACTTTCGCTGTTTTTGAAATAGTTAAAAACAACTAAGTTTAAAAGGACGTTGGACGACTTTCGATCTTACCCAACGGAAATCAAGTGCGGGAAAACTTAAGTTGAAAGTCAAAATAGCCCTTAAGTGTTTCTACGAACAATTGTACAGATTATCGGTTCAATTACGATCCTTACATTCTAACCTTTATAGATTTAGTTAGACATGGTAAAGTAAAGGTGCATTTTAATTTAAATAAAAGTAGTGCGAGTGCGGAAAGTAAATAAAAATAGTGCGAGTGCGGAAAGTAAATAAAAGTAGTGCGAGTGCGAGAAATAAATGAAAGTAAAGCGAGTGCGGGAAATAAAAAGTAGTGTGAGTGCGAGAAATAAATAAATTAAAGCGAGTGCGGGAAATAAATAAAGTAAAGCCAGTGCGGGAAAATAAATTAGATAAAGGCAAAGCAATAAAAACCTGCTCCAATCGGAGGGTTGAATAAAATGTGAAGCGGAAATGAAAATGGCGGCAGGATTAACTTCCTTCCAAAGTGCTCCAAACTCGATTACAGACTTGATTACACAATTGTGGTAACACCCCAATGTGAAGTGATTACCACTTTAAAATACTGAATATATGCCTAAGTGAAACTAAGTTTGCTCTAAGTTTGCATCTGCTCTAAGTTTGGATGATTAAACAAATGAATTTGAGTCTCTATTTATAGGCAAGTAAAATAATGGAAATGACAAGGATGCCCTTCAATTTGAAATTGGAAGGGAAGACTTTTCTTCTTGTGGCGCCTGCCACAAGTCCATGGCGCCCGCCATAAGAGAAAATTGTGGCGCCATAGTGGAGGTAGTGGGGAACGTGGCAGTTGAGGGAAGTTGAGCTGTGACACGTCATGGCTGGACCCATGGCGCCAGCCACAGTGGGAGCCACAAGTGTAAAATGCTGAATTTTAGGGTTTTTTTGCTCGTTTTCACTCCTTTTCTCGATCGGGGTTCCGATTAGACTGAAAACCTGAGAACAAAGAGAAACATAGTAATAACATAACAAAATAACAATAAAACAACTAAAATGCATGCGAAATCGGAATCGAAAATACGGTGAATTTCAGTGTCATCAAATTCTCCCACACTTAAACCCTTGCTTGTCCTCAAGCAAAACACTAAAAAGTTCATAGAAGAAAAGCTGGTGTCAACGAGTGTTTCGGGCTAAAAAGGTTCTAAGTTCAAGTCGGGATACAGTGATAGGTACTAACTGAGTGAACTAATGGTATCATGATGACACTTATCCTCAAACACGGACATAAACTCCATTCTTATATTAACTAACCCATATTATCCCACAATACCTATGCCTGCCTCTTCATCTCTTTTTGTGTCCTTTTCATTCAGGCGCAATCACATTAAGCTCGTTATGCGTACATGCTTCATAGCAGAGTGACCTGTTAATGATTATGATCCAAACATGGGGTTCCTGGCACATAAATATGTGTAAACCCTTTTATTTGACCCAACTGCAGTTGTGGGGGATCGGATCGTAATCCGCCCTACCGAGTTCAGCACCAGATACCTCTGAACCAACTAACAGCAGGTAAGTTTTTCTTTTTCTTTTTCTTTTTGTAGCAAATTTTTACAACTCTTTTTGGTTTAAATGACTTGGTGAGGGACACCTATGCCGGATTTGCCTTTTTGCTTTCTTTTATTTATTTCACTGGATCATTCACTTATGTTCATCGGTCCCTTACGTAGAGGATGCATAGGCCGGAGTTGACTGCTGGAATAAACTACTGAGGACTTATACTGAAATGATGATTAAGGCCATGGTATATGGGGTTTCGGGAGTGATTCCTATATTCATGAAGTCTATGGTGCTAAAACAATACTGATGTTTCAAAAAGTTATCCCAAGTCACCGCATCCTTACTCAAACCCGTCTTTAAAAACCCAAAAACTTTCAGAATAACACCATTTTCTTTTGCAAAAATTTTTTTTGTAGGGATAAAGGAATGGGGAGATTAGACTGTACTAAAGATACATTATACTTGGTGACTCGTCAGACTCATGCATTATCTAAAACACTCAAACTAAAAGCAAAATAAAATAAAGTAAACAAAAAGCAATAAAAATAAATAAACTAACTAAAAACAGCAAAGAAAAACGATAAAGTCTCCTCCCACACTTAAATCGAACATTGTCCCCAATGTTTCGAAATAAGATAAGAGGAGAGTCACCTGACATCCTACTGCTGACCACTGGTGCCTTCGCCATCCTGAGGTGGACGACGGGATTGGGTACGACGACGGTCTCTCTGATCCATCCTGGCCTGTAAGGCATCCTGAGCAGTCCTCACCTCTCGAAGGTTACCCAAAATGGAACCCTGATTGGCTTCTATGAGTGCAGTATGTTGACGGTGGTAGTGTTGCTGACGGGCTTGCTCATTTGTGATCGTAAGCAGGGACTTTACAATAGTCTCATAGGATCTGTCTGTCCTCCGCTGCAATTCTTGCATGAAGCTCATGTTGTCCGCCAGTTGTTGTTGAATGGTAGAGAGTAGGTCATCACGCCTTTGCTCTCTAGCCATGTGGTCACGCCACATCTCCTCTGTAATATAGAAGCCAAGAGCAGAACCTGCAAAAGAAGAAGATGGTGCGGTGTGTGGTGGTGATGGGTGATGGGGGGACACATGAGGTACGGGAGATCGCTCTCTCCGATCATATTCATCATCAGTGTCGTGTCCCTCCTCATCAGGAACATTAGGAGGAAGAGGACCCAAAACAGGTGGAGCATCTAAAATGTAGGTCCAATTCCTTTCATCACGTACATCAGTACGTCTAGTGCATGGTAAGACAACAGATGGGATAACTACACCATGAACCATAAGCACATAGCCTCCTTCTCTCTTCAGTCAGCACAGTTTCATATCTCTCAAAAAAAATTAGGTTGATTGTGCGAGGAGGTAAGGGATCTAGGGTAGCTATCTCATTGTTCAAGTTAAGCGCCCGAGCAATAGACGTAATGAGTCCTCCGAAAACAATCGGTCCTGCTTTATTTAAAGTTAAAGCCATATGCGCAAGCATGAACGGGACCAAATTAATTCTTCTATTTGTGAGGCTTCCTTGCAAAAATAGAAGCTCTCAAGCATTGACCTTGTTTGGATTCTCTCGGCCAAAAATAATACATGGAAACAGATATCTAAAAACTCTGATGGTCGGGTTATGGATGGTCGAGGCGAGAATTCCTTCAAAAGAGTTTATTGAAGTGTTTGACAATCTCTGCCAGAAGGAAAACACCTCGGCCGACCAATCTGAATCCAAAGGGCCCTCACAAATAGCACCATCCCCATGAGGAATTCCTAACAGGCTTGCTAGTTCGTCGGTACTGAATTCATATTCAACAGCAAACATTCTAAATCGGACAGTATCAACTGTGTTAGTAGTGTTAGGATTGACAATATAAATTAAAGAACTTAAAAATTCGATTGTCAATCTCTCAAAGGTAGGTTCTTTGTTTGAAAAGATACTATGCAAGACTAAATTATCTAATAAATAAAAAATGCTATGGTAGATATCCAAAGTGTAAAGACAATTTTCATCAACATACCTTGTCGGGAGGATCTCCCGATTTTGTAACCGTTCGATAATCTTCCTTTTCCTATCTCCCAATTTCCCTCCTCGAAGGATGAATCCATTGAACTTCACTATGTAGCTCTTGTAATATGATGAAGAAGATGAAGATGGGTTTGTAAAAAGGTGGGATTTTTATGAGATTCAACGGATGGAAATGAAAATGGAAGTTGGGAAAATGATTTGTATGGTGTGAAGATGAGAAATGTGGGAGCTTTTGTGGGGTTCAAGGGTTTTTTCGGAAGGTGAAAAAATGGGTTTTGAAGGTTTGAAGGTGTGAAAATGGTGAAGAATGGGAGTCTTCCCCGAGCTTATACAGACGCTGTGGCGGGCGCCACAGCATCTATGGCGGGCGCCACAGCATCTATGGCGGGCGCCACAAGGCTAAATTCGGCTGGGCCGGATTTTGGTCATTTGGCATGGGCTTCTCGTTCTCTTTTTGGTTGGGGGGGTCCGGATAGCGTTTGCATTGTATTTTCCTAGTGACATAAGGCTTGCCTAATTTTATAAAAATAAAATTTAAACATTAGGCTAAAAAACAAATAAATAATTAATATAATTAGACTATAATAAAAATATAAATATAATAAACAAACATAAAACATATATATATATAGACGTAGAAATATCAATGTGCTAACATAATTAAGAAAAATATCCCAAATGCAATGATATAAAATAAGTTAGGTAAATGCGAGAAATATAAGCATAAATGAGACAAAATAAAATGAGATGGTAAAATCAAATAGTAGGGAGTTCGTCTTCCTGAGTAGATCCACGGAGCATGGCTATCTCCTGGAGAAGCTCGGCGATCTCCTGGTATAAACAGTCAGCCTCGGTAGCGTGTGTGAGATCAGATACTCCCATCTGTAAGGTGAGGTCAGCCACCTCCTGTCTAAGCCCGACAATCTCTCGACGACACTCTGCAATCTGGGTACGGATGTCTGGGGTTTACAATGATAAATTGTTAGAGAATACAGTGATCTTGGGCGAAGGCGGTGTAGGGGTATACTCAGCAATAGGTGGGGATCTCGACTCCTCGATAGTCTCTCCCTGACCCTCCAAGGCATAACTTTAGTTAGCTGGGTCATGCACACTAGTCATTGTCGCAAATTGAAAAATACAGTGTGTGAAAAAACAACCGGCGAAAGAAAATGACAGAAGAGTCGCCACCGTGCGTTATTTATCCCAAAGTAGGGAAAGGAAACGCTCGAAGTAAACCTGAAAAGAGGAAAGGAAAAGACAAGGTCTCGCAACCAAATCTTGGGTTCGGGAGTCGGTTATGCGAAGGGAAGGTATTAGCACCCCTACGCATCCGTAGTACTCTACGGGATCCACTTTTGTAGTTCTTGTCTAAAGGGTGTGAGTTTATCTTGTGTTGTTTACTAAAAAAGGGGTTAAATGAAAATGACTCGCGCGGATGTCGCATCCACAGCATACGTATCTCATATGAATATGAGAATCAGAGTCTTCGTAGCTCGGCTGACCTATGGGTTAGGGGTATGTGTGCTCGCTAAGACATCGCGTCTTATGCCTACGTATCTCATCTGGAATGAGAATCAGGGCAAGCCGTAGTTCGGCTAACTACGGGGTTAAGGATTATGTTTTGGGGCGGACGACGTTACTACGCAATCTACCGGATGCTCAACCTTTGGAGACTTACTCACCTGTAGTAGAAGGAGTAAACGTGTGTTTAGGAGAAGAAAAATCAATGAAGGGTTAGGGTTTGGGATGCTCATGCAAAAAGGCAGTCCTTGACGAAGGAACTGCGCTACCTGCGGGGATACGAACACATACAAAACAAACATGTATAAAGTAAATATGCCAACAAGGCAATCAGAATAAATCTCCCAAATGGTATCCCACAAGCAAAGTGGAATATTCAGCGAGCTATCCCTGCAAAAGTCATGTGAGCCTTCACAAAAACTCAACAAAAGGGTTAGTGAAACAAGATAAGGATTAGGAGAAAACATGCTATGACAAATGTAAGTCAGATTAGAGAAAAACAGTATGGTTTTTCATGGATAACGGTATGGTTTCAGAAACCTCAAACCCTGTGGCATACACTTCAGAAATTAAACGATTAAGCATTCAAGGCATTATTTATACATTCATACATAATTATGAACCCGTGGGCAAAAACCTAATGAAATTCATCCATCATACCTCAAACATTCAGATGATCCAAATTAAGAGCATAAAGGTAATGGGAATAAGGGCAAACCTGATTGGAGATCTTGATTGAAATTGAGTTGCACCCGTGAGGTTTACAAAATAATCTTTAGGGTTTATGTGAGGCAGAGGTGATTCTATGCAGTTGAGTTCCCTTCAGTCTCTGGAGGTTGCTCTGAACTCTGTTAGCTCTTCTCTCACTATCTTTTTCCAGTCAGGGTAATAGGAATAGAATGGCCTTTTGTTTCACTGAAACTCTGAATTTATAACCTGATTTTTGTGGACCTGTGGGCTCAAATGAGAGAGGTCCAAGTCCAAGATTTTTTCTTTTATTTATTTATTTACTTTTTTTTTCGTTTTCCGTTTTTTTTTTCAAAACACGTGGGCTTCGCCTAGCGAGCATGACAGCTCATGAACAAACCTTTGCTCCTTCAAGATTAACGTTTTGACTAACGAATAGACCCCTGTTGGAAGTAACTCAAGTTTTTCCCTTGTGTTGACTGATCATCTAAATAGAGCCCACAAAGTGTCCTGGATGATGTTCAAGCTTCTTGGATCCGATTCTGATTGCTATGATGAACTGCAAATGCTAAATGACCTAAAAATGAATGCATGCATGAGGTGTAAAGCGTATGCTTCCAGGAAAAATGAAGGGTAAATTTTGGGGTATTACAGTTGCCCCTATTGAATCAACTGGAGACCTGGAAAGAAGATAGCAGCGGCTTTCGTGCTTTCGAGGTATCAAGGGATTGAATACAATAAAAGCCCGAAAATTTGCACTGAAGTGAAGTGAAGTAACAATTCCTATCAGAATCGGCAAAGAGGTGGTCTTGAAAGAAGAATCTGTCTGGTACGGTGAGAGTCAGTCTGAATACCGAAAAAGAATGTTAACCTGGATACCAAAATAAATGGTAACACAGAAACAACCATGGCCTGAATGCCGCTCATCAGTCTGAATACCGAAAAAGAATGTTAACCTGGATACCAAAATAAATGGTAACACAGAAATAACCATGGCCTGAATGCCTCTCATCAGTCTGAATACTGGAAATGACTTCGATCTGAACATCGGGAGATATGAGATTATTAATATCATTCTGAACACCGAGAGGCTAGCCTGAATGCCACAAGTTGCGTCGACCTGAACGTCGGAAACTTCTTTGATCTGAACATCGGAAAATTGGCCTGAATGCCACAAGTTGCATCGACCTGAACGTCGGAAACTTCTTCGATCTGAACATCGGAAAACTGGCCTGAATGCCACAAGTTGCATCGACCTGAACGTCGGAAACTTCTTCGATCTGAACATCGGAAAATTGGCCTGAATGCCACAAGTTGCATCGACCTGAACGTCGGAAACTTCTTCGATCTGAACATCAGAAAACTGGCCTGAACGCCACTTCGGGCTGAATACCGGAAACTTCATGCCTGTCAGCATCGGCAGAAATAGGGAACGATAATAGAGGCGGCACATGGGCCAATGACACTTGCTAGGGATAACAAAGGTAAGTCATGAACAATCTTCAGTCTGAGTACTGGAAACAACTTCTGGCTTATCACTTGGGATACCGAGAATGTTTTATGCTTACATGCGTATGTTTGAATTTTTCAATGGCGTAATGCTCTATGAAAATGGAAATGTTACGCGATTTGGGAGGATGCAATGCAATATGATTCTACATGCAGGGATGCGAAATGCTGGGTAGAATGCTAAGTTGAGGCAAGGGGATCTGCTGGGGAAATGATCATCATCTTCTGGACCCTGGCAAGGCTGCTGGAGATGCACAGTGCAAAGAATTATGTGGGGAAATGACCCGCCACACGGTGTTCTAGCAATGACGAAATACTGAGATTCTGACTGGGGAGAGAACGACACTGAAAACCTATTGTTGGGGAAATCGATAGTGGTTCTGGCAACCACGATCTGCGAGAGATGACTCAGCAGGGGAAGCAAACACCGATACAGTACCGAGGTTCTGCTTCAAGGAAAGAAACCATGGATCTGGCATTGGGATTATCGATCTGGCCTCGAACTCTGAGGAGCATCCGCTTCTGCTGGGAAGATACAGTCTAGCACTGTCAACTCTGCTGGGGGTATATAGTCTGACACTGTCAACTCTACTGGGGAGTGTATAATCTGAAACCACCGCTTGGGGGGAGGTACAGTGGTGAGAACCTGCTGGGGATTGAAGAATCCAACGCTCTGATCAGCTCTGCAGGGATAAGATACTGAATTCGTCTGTTGGCGAAAAAAAATTCACGATCATCTGTAGGGGATTTTAAGGAAATGCCCCGAGGGTACCTGTTATGAATAGACGATCCAAAACACTTAAAATTTACAGCAATTTTAAATGTTTATTAAGCATGTACCTGTAAAGCTCTTATGTGTCATGATGCAATGTTTATCAAAAAATTTGGATGTCATTTTTGCAAACAAAACAGAAAAATGAAAATGAAAACAGAGATATACTGAATAACATGATTTTATTGATTGAACGGCCTCTGAATAGCCATTTACATCAGGAAGCAATCCCTGGAAAGAGGTAATCGCACAACAGATAAAAACAGACATTAATCTAATGGCAATGTGAAATGGATTTCTATTGGGTTCCAATTCTGCTATGACTTGCTCGTCTTCAAGATCCTCCAGATGATCAGCTTTCTGAAAAGAGTGATTGGACTGTTTCCTATCCTTCAAAAGTTTCCAGTCATTGACACGAGATGAGATTCAGAACTACTCAGAACGCAGTCATTCGCTTAATCCCTAACTTTTGCCTGGATCGCCCTTTTCGGGTTTTCAATCCACCGGGATACCCATTTTTTCCTAAGTTGCCTTTTTAGGTTTTCAACTTACCGGGTGTACGATCTTTTCATTTTTAATCCCTAATTTTTGCCCGAACCTTTTCATTTTCTTGGTTCGTCGGGATGCCCATTTTTTGCCTGGACTATTCTTTTTACTGTCCAGCGGGTCTATTTTATGCGAAGTATTTTTTAACTGCGTCTGAGTTCAAAGGGGAAGTGAAGTTTTCACCGTCCATATTTGCAAGCATTAAGGCCCCGCCATCAAAAACCTTGGTGACAATATACGGTCCATCATAGTTAGGAGTCCACTTGCCCCTGTGATCTGTCTGAGGAGGAAGGATCCTTTTCAACACCAAATCTTCGACTTGGAAGCATCGAGGACGCACTTTCTGATCAAAGGCTCTCTTCATCCGACTTTGATACAACTACCCATGACAAATGACTGCCATTCGCTTCTCTTCGATAAGACTCAACTCATTGAACCTTGTCCGAATCCATTCAGCTTCGTCTAACTTGACATCCAACAGGACTCTTAGAGAAGGAATCTCCACTTCAACAGGTAGGACTGCTTCCATACCATACACAAGGGAGTAAGGGGTTGCCCCGGTTGATGTACGTACTGAAGTACGGTACCCATCCAAGGTGAAGGGTAGCATCTCATGCCAATCTCTGTACGTAATGACCATCTTCTGCACAATCTTCTTTATGTTCTTATTTGCCGCTTCGACAGCACCGTTCATCTTAGGGCGGTAAGGGGAAGAATTATGATGCTGAATGTTGAAGTTCTGGCACAACTCCTTCATCATTTTGTTGTTGAGATTAGAACCATTATCAGTAATGATTCTTTCGGGAATCCCATAGCGACAATGATTTCTTTCTTGATGAATCGGGCAACCACATGTCTGGTGACCTTTGAAAATGACGTTGCTTCGACCCACTTGGTGAAATAGTCGATGGCAACAAGGATGAAGCGATGCCCATTGGAAGCCGTCGGCTCAATCTTTCCAATCATATCGATGCCCCACATAGCGAAAGGCCACGGCGAAGACATCACATTCAAAGGATTTGGCGGCACATGCACCTTATCAGCATAAATCTGGCATTTATGACACTTCCGAGCATATTTGAAACAATCAGATTCCATGGTCATCCAGTAATAACCTGCTCTCAACAATTTCTTAGCCATTGCATGTCCGCCGGCATGAGTACCGAAGGAGCCTTCATGAACTTCCTGCATTAACATGTCTTCTTCGTGTCTGTCCACGCATCTGAGCAAAACCATGTCGAAGTTCCTCTTATACAGAACATCGTCTTTGTTCAAGAAGAAACTGCCTGCCAATCTTCTCAAAGTCTTTCTATCATTGTTGGATGCCCCTGCACGGTACTCTTGATTCTTCAGAAAGCACTTGATGTCGTGATACCAGGGCTTGTCATCAACTACCAGTTTAGCAGCAAACACATACGCGGCCCTGTCGAGGCGCATCACATCGATCCTGGGAGCGCGGTTCCACCGAATCACGTTGATCATGGAGGATAGAGTGGCAAGAGCATCTGCCATCTGGTTCTCATCACGAGGTATGTGATACAGCTTTACTATTGTGAAGAAAGTCAATAGTTTTCTCGTGTAATCTCTGTAAGGGACCAGATTGGGCTGGAGAGTGTTCCAATCACCATTCACTTGATTGATCACTAGAGCTGAATCTCTGAAGATGTCCAAAGTCTTGATTCTCAAATCAATGGCTTGCTCAATACCCAAGATACAGGCTTCATACTCAGCTTCATTATTGGTGCACTCGAAAGTCAGACGAGCGGTGAAAGGCATGTGGGCACCTTTCGGAGTTGTAATGACAACACCAATTCCACTTCCTCTGGCGTTGACGGCCCCATCAAACATTAAAGTCCACTTTTCGTCTGGATCAGGTCCCTCTTCAACAACTGGCTCTTCACAGTCTTTCATCTTGAGGAACATGATGTCTTCATCTGGAAAATCAAACTTCATCGGCTCATAATCTTCAACCGGCTGTTGAGCAAGATAGTCTGACAGAATACTCCCCTTGATGGCTTTCTGGGAAGTATACTGGATGTCGTACTCTGTCAGTACCATTTGCCAACGAGCAACTCTTCCGGTGAGAGCTGGCTTCTCAAATATATACTTGACTGGATCCATTTTGGAGATTAGTAAGGTTGTGTGAGACAGCATGTATTGTCTCAATCGCTTAGCAGCCCATGCAAGTGCACAACATGTGTTTTCAAGCATTAAGTATCTCGACTCGCAATCTGTGAATTTCTTACTCAGGTAGTAGATGGCATGCTCTTTCCTACCTGTCTCGTCGTGTTGACCGAGAACACAACCCATGGAATTGTCTAGTATTGTCAAATACATAATCAGCAGTCTCCCTGGGACCGGAGGCACAAGGATAGGAGGATTCTGCAAATACTCTTTTATCTTCTCGAACGCCCTTTGACAATCATCATTCCACCTGATAGCCTGATCTTTTCTCAACAATTTGAATATTGGCTCACACGTGGATGTTAGGTGAGAGATGAACCTTGCAATGTAGTTCAACCTCCCTAAGAAACCACGGACTTGTTTCTCTGTTCTTGGCTCAGGCATTTCCTGTATCGCTTTCACTTTGGCCGGATCCACCTCAATCCCTTTTCTGCTAACAACAAAACCCAGTAGTTTTCCAGATCTCACCCCAAAAGTACACTTGTTCGGATTAAGCCTCAGCTTGAATTTCCTCAAACGCTCAAACAGTTTCTGCAAATTCACCAAATGTTCTTCTTCTGTCTGAGATTTGGCAATCATATCATCAACATAAACGTCGATTTCATGATGAATCATATCATGGAACAGAGTCACCATCGCTCGTTGATATGTTGCTCCAACATTTTTCAGACCAAACGGTATCACCTTGTAGCAGAAGGTGCCCCATGAGGTTATGAATGTTGTCTTCTCCATGTCTACTGGTGCCATCTTAATTTGCTTATAGCCAGAAAAGCCATCCATGAAGGAGAATACCGAGAACTGAGCCGTGTTATCCACCAAAACGTCAATGTGAGGTAAGGGGAAATCATCTTTAGGACTAGCCCTGTTCAGATCCCGGTAGTCAACCCACATCCGTACCTTTCCATCCTTCTTAGGTACCGGAACGATATTTGCAACCCATGGCGGATAATTTGTGACTGCTAGAAACCCTGCATCCAACTGTTTTTGCACTTCTTCCTTTATCTTGACAACCATCTCTGGTCTTGTTCTTCTGAGCTTATGCTTGACCAGAGGACAACCTTCTTTGAGCGGCAAGCGATGTACCACGATGTTTGTGTTAAGCCCTGGCATGTCCTGATAAGACCAAGCAAAGATGTCAACATACTCTTGCAGCAATTCAATCAACCCCTTCTTCACATTGTCTTCCAAAGCAGCCCCTATCTTGATTTCTCTCTTGGCGTCCTCGGTGCCGAGATTAATCACTTCAACAGACTCTTGATGCGGTTGAATGACCCTTTCCTCTTGTTTTAATAACCTGGTAAGTTCTTCAGGGAGTTCACAGTCTTCATCACCCTCTTCTTCAGCTTGAAAGATTGGATTTTCAAAGTCGAAGCGAGCCATAGCAAAAACGTTATCAATAGGATCCGGTGATGTGCATTCCTCCAGACAAGTGGCTTGGACAATCTCCTCAGAAGACCAATTATTGAGAACTTCACCAGGGATCCTCGGATGCACCCAGTTATCGATGTCGCAATCACTATCCCCATCTTCATTGTTGACCGCAGAGACTAATTTGACTTCTCCTTCAACCATGTTAACGTTGGCTCCACCATGCTGGGGCATGGGATTGTTGACGACATTAGGAGCTGGTGCAAAGTTAACGGCCTTTGAATCATGTTAACGTTGGCTCCACCATTTTACGGAAATAGGCTTGCACATGGGTCTTCGGGCAAGAGTTGCCATTGTATTTGTCAAATATCGGGACCTTGAATTTCGGTGGCACTCTCACACTTGGGACCAGCCCCAAGTCAACAACATCTACTCCCAGAGGATTCTGTCCTTCCACTGCCTTCAACCTCTCTTCCAATCTTCTAAACATGGGGTCCACACCATGACCCATACCAAAGTCTTCCTGCAGCAGGGAGAACTGATCGTCCTGATCATCATGAACGGGCTGTTGACCAGAGGTGACATGTAGGATTGGGATAGGCCCCGGTCCATTGGGTCCATTAGCCTCTCCAGCTGGAGGATCAGTCACCATCTTTGGTTGAGCAGGGGGATTCCTCTGTATCATCTGCCTGAGCTCTTGTTGTCCCTGAGCCACCCCTTGAACCACATCCATGAATTGATTCATGCGGATTTTCATCTCGGCGAACTCTGCCTGTAGGCTTTCCATTACTCCTTGTTGGTTTCTGCGGGTACCGTACCGGTGAATGCCTGGGTCAGCTATTCTGCTGATTGAACACCAAACAAACTGAGAACACTGTGGCGGTACCTGTTATGCAAGACATGCTAATGAATATGTAAATGCAATGACATGTTTATCAATTCCAAAGGTATTCTACCCCCTTGATTCCAGTCGCTCAATAGATAAACATGTAAAAAAAAGACTAAGCCGTTGATGAGAACCAAGAAAATTCCGACTAGAATCAAGTAGAAGGTATAAACCCCATAGAAATGGATACACATGTGTGAATGATTATGAATGCAAAATGATGTGATGCAAAATGATGTGAATGCAGTGCAGTGGCATGGGAATCAGGATCGCTGTATCTGCTTGAACATCTGTCTGGAGAGAAATTAAGAGCACGCCAAACAAAGGTCATGGGATGGATCATGTTATCCTTAATATCAACCACCCATTTTGGTGGATTATGGTTTACACCTTATCAACATCCAAGTTTCATTGATATTAAGGATACCTGATCAGATCAACCATGAATCAAGGGTTTGTTGCAAGTCACGAGCATGGAGTTTAGGTTAAGAACCACCCAAAAGGAGTGTACTAAGGTTTAAACCTGCCAAACATGTTCTACAAAAGGTTCCCATAGTCATAATCCCATCTTTCGGATATTATCGGAGGAACGACTACTCGTATTCCAAAAATATTCTCAAGAGAGACTCTTATGAGTGTAGTATCGCGTAACAATTGTATCAAATCTTACACTTGAACGACTTTCGCACTACGTCCTACGAATAGGCCAAGATGGGTTTGGTAAACTAAGGTCCTCGGCTTCTAAGGTCTATATTGGAAAAAGTAATGTATAACCACAACTTACTTGTGTGACATTATTGATCTCAACATGACCTCCACCAAGTGAATGGGCTTGCAGGTCAACTTGCTAAGGAATAACTCCACACAAGTCGACAAGACTATGCCATTCTCCTATCCTAAGTGCACTCGAGTTCGGGTATAGAACTCATCTCACAAAGATCACCAAGCAGCCATAGCCAGCCAACAGATACAGCAATGATATGTACACAATGCAATAAGGTAAAGCAGGTAAATAAATAACTGTACAAAAGCATGAACATCCAATAAACAAACAAACTACAAAAGCTAGGAGGGACTCGCTTAGGGAAACCGGGTCCCCAGCAGAGTCGCCAGCTGTCGCAACCTGAAAAATACAGTGTGCAAAAAAACAACCGGCGAAAGAAAATGACAAAAGAGTCGCCACCGTGAGTTATTTATCCCAAAGGAGGGAAAGGAAACGCTCGAAGTAAACCTGAAAAGAGGAAAGGAAAAGACAAGGTCTCGCAACCAAATCTTGGGTTCGGGAGTCGGTTATGCGAAGGGAAGGTATTAGCACCCCTACGCATCCGTAGTACTCTACGGGATCCACTTTTGTTGTTCTTGTCTAAAGGGTGTGAGTTTATCTTGTGTTGTTTACTAAAAAAGGGGTTAAATGAAAATGACTCGCGCGGATGTCGCATCCACTGCATACGTATCTCATATGAATATGAGAATCAGAGTCTTCGTAGCTCGGCTGACCTATGGGTTGGGGGGATGTGTGCTCGCTAAGACATCGTGTCTTATGCCTACGTATTCATCTGGAATGAGAATCAGGGCAAGCCGTAGTTCGGCTAACTACGGGGTTAAGGATTATGTTTTGGGGCGGACGACGTTACTACGCAATCTACCGGATGCTCGACCTTTGGAGACTTACTCACCTGTAGTAGAAGGAGTAAACGTGTGTTTAGGAGAAGAAAAATCAATGAAGGGTTAGGGCTTGGGATGCTCATGCAAAAAGGCAGTCCTTGACGAAGGAACCGCGCTACCTGCGGGGATACGAACACATACAAAACAAACATGCATAAAGTAAATGTGCCAACAAGGCAATCAGAATAAATCTCCCAAATGGTATCCCACAAGAAAAGTGGAATATCCAACGAGCTATCCCTGTAAAAGTCATGTGAGCCTGCACAAAAACTCAACAAAAGGGTTAGTGAAACAAGATAAGGATTAGGAGAAAACATGCTATGACAAACGTAAGTCAGATTAGAGGAAAACAATATGGTTTTTCATGGATAATAGTATGGTTTCAGAAACCTCAAACCCTGTGGCATACACTTCAGAAATTAAACGATTAAGCATTCAAGGCATTATTTATACATTCATACATAATTATGAACCCGTGGGCAAAAACCTAATGAAATTCATCCATCATACCTCAAACATTCAGATGATCCAAATTAAGAGCATAAAGGTAATGGGAATAAGGGCAAACCTGATTGGAGATCTTGATTGAAATTGAGTTGCACCCGTGAGGTTTACAAAACAATCTTTAGGGTTTATGTGAGGCAGAGGTGATTATGTGCAGTTGAGTTCCCTTCAGTCTCTGGAGGTTGCTCTGAAATCTGTTAGCTCTTCTCTCACTATCTTTTTCTAGCCAGGGTAATAGGAATAGAATGGCCTTTTGTTTCACTGAAACTCTGAATTTATAACCTGATTTTTGTGGACTTGTGGGCTCAAATGAGAGAGGTCCAAGTCCAAGATTTTTTCTTTTATTTATTTATTTATTTACTTTTTTTTTCATTTTTCGTTTTTTCTTTCAAAACACGTGGGCTTCGCCTAGCGAGCATGACAACTCATGAACAAACCTTTGCTCTTTCAAGATTAACGTTTTGGCTGACGAATAGACCCCTGTTGGAAGTAACTCAAGTCTTTCCCTTGTGTTGACTGATCATCTAAATAGAGCCCACAAAGTGTCCTGGATGATGTTCAAGCTTCTTGGATCCGATTCCGATTGCCATGATGAAATGCAAATGCTAAATGACCTAAAAATGAATGCATGCATGAGGTGTAAAGCGTATGCTTCCAGGAAAAATGAAAGGTAAATTTTGGGGTATTACAGTCATCATAGGAACAAGCAGTGTAAAATAATGAATCGCCTCGCTATCGACCAGCAACCTGAACTATCTTGGGTTGAAGGAGGATCTCCTCGTCAACCCTCTGGTCAAGCAAAAGTCGATATCCATGGTAGTGTACCCACAGTAGGTCCAGAGATGTAACAACTTGCGAGATAGACCTAAGGCGATGGCGATCTGTGTGATGATCCCTCCTACATGACTGACTCCTTCAGACGATCTGGAAACACCATTGAGGCCACATAACAGAAAGTTCCCACATGCTACTGGGCGAGACTGGGATGCACAAAATAAGAGGAAGATCTCCTTCTCACTCAGTAACATCTCAGCATCTGGTCTTCCCAGGGAGGAGTGTGCCAGTATCATCTGGAAGTATCTAAAAGCAGGGTTATGTATAGCCTGGGATAACTGAGTAGAAGGATCCTGGCTCCTTCCACCTGAGATGTCACTCCAGAACTTTTCCACTTCCTTCCCCAGAAAGTATCCCATCGGTGTCTCAGGGATAGCGTCAGTGGTGGTCTGAAAGCCTAATAGGTCACCGAACTCCTTCTGGCTGAAGGAGTACTAAATCCCAAAAAGTATGAAAGCAGCATACCCATCCGGTCAAGAGTAAGGGTCATAATCAAATGAAGTGAGGAACTCCAATGTCAAGTTCCTATAGGTGTTGCTCAGGTCGTCAGCGAACTCGTCCCAATGGAGCTGGTGGCTCAAAAATCGGATGCTTGGCTCAATGCCCAAGGCTTCCATGTTATGCTGATCTGGATAACTTGTGGGCGCCATAGGGCGCTAGTAAAGAGCTATGTAACGCTCTCTCTGAGCATCATATCTATATGCTACGTGCATATCGTCGAAGTCCTGCATCCTGTAAAAGTTAGAAAGGGATCCTGAAAATACAAACATTTCAAATATTTAGTCTCGGTGAAAATAAAAAAATAAAATAAAATAAATAAATGCAAAAAAGTAAAAAATAAAAAACCATGGGTTGCCTCCCACGCAGCGCTTGTTTAACGTCATTAGCTTGACGATCGGAATTTATACACCTGTAGTGGGGATCGGTGGATCGATCAGAGTGTGGCTTGAGTAGTCTGTTGGAATGTCTCCTCCTTCGTATAGCTTCAGTCTTTGTCCATTTACAATGAATGGACTACAGGTTTCGTTCTTGATTTCTACGGCTCCGGATCTTAGAATCTTGGATACTGTGAAAGGGCCAGTCCATCTCGAGCGCAGCTTGAAGGAGAATTTCCATCCAAGGCGCAGTGGAATTTAAAAATTTCTCCATTTAGTGATCCTTACGAATGGGCATGATCAGTGATAGAATCGTTACCTCTTGTGGTGATCACGAACGTTGAACGATGACAACGCCTCTACTCAGTCCACACGAACGGGTTCCTTCAATCTCAGTGCTAGCTGTTATGAATGAAGGTTTTGAGTGAGAGAGAGAGAAACGAAAATGCAAGAGTCATCTCAATGCTTCTGCACAAGGGTTCTATTTATAGAGCCACTTGTGTGGGCTTCAAGCTAAAAATCCCACTTAAGTGTATTTTGGCCCATATCTTATAATATGCCCAAAATCATTTAAGTGTGTGGTACCTTACCATATTTCGTATTCCACTTAAGTGTACCATACCTTACGGTGTTCCTTAGTTACTCTATCTCTCATCAATCTGTCCTTTGTGTGTGACCCTATAGGTTTTCGCGGCGTTGGCAATTATATTAAATCACGTATTTAACATAATAAACAGTGAGCGGTATCTAGCAACACATCACTGCTACCCAAGACACGAAAATGTCATGTGATCTAACAAGTCCTTCTGTGATAATAATTATGTGTATAATTACCCTTTTGCCCTTATGTCTATATTGAACACAAGGCATAGACCGTGTCATCCTTGTCTAGTTCAATATTGGGCCCATAGACATTTATCCTGTTACGCAGGATGGGAAAATTCCATCTAGGTCACTCATGTCCCTCAGCATGCTTTGTGGAGTACCCATAAACTGTCTTTATGGTTATCCAGTTACGGACAACGTTGGATCAGCAATAAAGCACTCGACTCTACATCTAGGGTCCATAGTGGTTTCAGGTCGAAGAGTGGTATACACCATTATCACCATGAGAATAACTTATGACACTTTGCATAACATTCTATATAGTATTCTCATAGCGGGTCAATCCAGTATAAATATTACTCTTAATACTCATACCTATGTTTAAGACTTGATAACTCTTTATCCATGATCCATGAGATGTGATCATCAGTCTACAAACATAATAGTCTTAATCCTTTAATGTTATCCCACTTCACAATAAAGATCGACTACGGATACTTTAAGAATAGTGTCATTATGTTTAATGTGATCTCATGATTAAGTCATACTTGATACATTAAACGGACTAGCTATTCTAGGGACTTTATTAAACAAACATAATAAAGAAAAAGCCTTTTATTATTAATAAATAATTCGATACAAGTACCAAAAGTATTGGCCTCTAGGGCTTACACCAACAATCTCCCACTAGCACTAGAGCCAATCAGGCATACCCCTAATGCCCATTGATATAGTATGGCCATCATGCTTCTGCTGCGCAAGAGGCTTTATTAGTGAGTCAGCAATATTGTCAAGTCTAGGTACTCTACATATTTTCATATCTCCTCTATCTATTATCTCTCGAATGAGGTGATAACGCCTAAGTATGTGTTTGGATCGTTGGTGAGATCTAGGCTCCTTAGCTTGTGCGATAGCACCATTGTTATCACAATAGAGACCAATGGGATCCACAATGCTAGGAACTATGTCAAGTTCACTAATGAACTTTTTGATCCAAACAGCTTCCTTTGTTGCACTTGAGGCAGCAATATACTCGGCCTCGGTTGTAGAATCAGCAACTGTATCTTGCTTTGAACTTTTCCAGCTCACAGCGCCACCGTTTAAGCAAAACACATAACCAAATTGCGATCTAAAGTCATCCTTATCTGTCTGGAAGCTGGCATCGGTGTATCCAATTACAGCCAACTCTTCCTGACCTCCATATATCAAGAATGAGTCCTTAGTCCTTCTCAAGTACTTAAGGATATTCTTGACGGCTACCCAATGGGCATCACCAGGATCAGATTGGTACCTACTCGTTGCACTTAAAGCATACGAGACATATGGTCGAGTACATAACATGGCATACATGATAGATCCTATTGCAGATGCATATGGAATCTTATTCATGCGATCCCTTTCTTCCTTAGTTGAAGGGGATTGTGTTTTTGATAGACACAGGCCATGTTGCATAAGTATGAATCCTTTCTTGGAATCATGCATGTTAAAGCGTCTCAGTACTTTGTCTATGTACGTACTCTGACTTAGGCCAGGCAGTTTTTGTGATCTATCTCTATAGATTCTGATTCCTAATATATAGGTTGCTTCACCTAGGTCCTTCATAGAAAAGCATTTCCCCAACCAAGACTTTACTTGTTGTAGGGTAGGGACATCGTTTCCAATGAGTAATATGTCATCTACATATAATACCAGGAACACGATCATGCTCCCACTAACATTCTTGTAGACACAAGGCTCATCTTCGTTCTTGATGAATCCATATTGTTTTACTGTTTCATCAAAATGAAGATTCCAGCTTCTGGAAGCTTGCTTCAATCCATAGATTGACCTTTGTAACTTACATGTCTTTTGGGCTTCTTCTGGTATGTCAAATCCTTCAGGTTGTGTCCTGTACACATCCTCAAGAAGATTCCCATTAAGGAAAGCAGTTTTGACATCCATCTGCCATATTTCATAATCATGATATGCAGCGATAGCAAGTAAAATCCGAACAGATTTAAGCATTGCAACTGGTGAAAAGGTTTCATCATAGTCAACCCCATGAATTTGTTTATATCCTTTTGCAACCAGTCTTGCCTTATAGGTATGTACCTTACCATCCATGTCAGTCTTCTTTTTGAAGACCCACTTGCATCCTATAGGGTTAACTCCTACATGAGGCTCTACCAAGGTCCAAACTTGGTTTGTGTACATGGAATCCATTTCAGATTTCATGGCTTCTAGCCACTTCTCAGACTCGGGACCAGTTATGGCCTCTTGGTAGGTCACAGGCTCATCTTGATCCATGGGTAATACATCACCTTGATCTGTTATGAGATATCCATATCTCTCAGATAGGTGATGTATCCTGCTTGACCTACGTTGGTCTTGTTCTACTTGAGCAGGTTGCTCTTCCACAACCATTTATGTTTCCTGCTCTAATTCCTCCATAGGTGTATCGATGATTTGTGATTCTTGAATTTCTTCAAGCTCTACTTTCCTCCCACTGATTCCTTTGGAAATAAAATCCTTTTCTAGGAAAACTCCAGTTCGAGCGACAAACACTTTGCCCTCTGAAGGATTGTAGAAGTAATACCCTCTTGTTTCTTTAGGATACCCCACAAATAAGCATTTGTCAGATTTGGGCTCAAGCTTAGTTGAAATTTGTCGTTTCACATAAACTTCGCAACCCCAAATCTTCATGTAAGACATATGTGGTTTCTTGCCACTCCATATCTCATATGGTGTCTTTTCAACCTTTTTGGATGGAACACGGTTAAGTGTGTAAGCTGCTGTTAACAGTGCATGTCCCCAAAAGGAGTTTGGAAGATCGGCGTGACTCATCATGGATCGGACCATGTCCAAAAGGGTTTGATTTCTTCTCTCAGATACACCATTCAATTGAGGTGTTCCAGGAGGAGTAAGTTGGGATAGGATGCCACACTCTTTCAGATGGTCATCAAACTCTAGGCTTAAATACTCACCATCTCGATCTGATCGAAGAGTTTTAATATTCTTACCTAGTTGGTTTTGTACTTCATTCTTGAATTCCTTGAACTTTTCAAAGGACTCTTATTTGTGTTTCATTAAATACACATAACCATATCTACTGAAATCATCCGTGAATGTGATGAAGTACTGAAAACCTCCTCTGGCTGGTATGTTCAGTGGTCCACATACATCAGTATGTATGAGGGCCAAAAGATCATTAACTCTTTCACCTTTTCCTGTGAATGGAGACTTTGTCATCTTTCCAATTAAACAAGATATGCATGTCTCATATGATTCATAATCAAAAGAGTCCAAGAGTCCATCTTTATGGAGTTTGGAAATGCGTTTCTCATTTATGTGGCCTAATTGACAATGACAAAGGTAAGTTGGATTCAACTCATTAGGTTTCATCCTTTTAGTATTAATGTTATAAATAGGCCTTTCA
This sequence comes from Lathyrus oleraceus, assembly GCF_024323335.1. NCBI lineage: Eukaryota > Viridiplantae > Streptophyta > Magnoliopsida > Fabales > Fabaceae > Lathyrus > Lathyrus oleraceus. The sequence continues at coordinate 230,408,499 of NC_066585.1, forward strand.
AGATCAAGGACATATAGTCCATTGTTCACTTTGCGGTAGCATAGAATATATCATTCAAATAAATTGAGCAACAATTGTTCTTTATTATAAATGAAAAACCAAACTTGTCCAAACAAGAAACAGAAATAATATTCCTGCTAATTGCAGGTACATAATAACAGTTCTCTAACTGAATTATTAAACTACTAGTTAAAGTCAATACATAAGTTCTTACGGATAAAGCATCAACCTTTGCTCCATTGCCAACTCGTAGGTCGACTTCACCTTTTGCCAAATCTCTACTCCTTTTTAGTCCCTGCACATTTGTACAAATGTGAGAACCGCATCCAGTATCTAATACGCATGATGCAAAAGTAGATAAATTAATTTCAATAACAAAAATACCTGAAGTTGAAGTCTCTACTCCATTCTTCTTATCTTCCAGGTACTTTGGGCAGTTTCTCTTTCAGTGTCCGGTCTTACCGCAATGGAAGCAGGTGCCTTCTTTTGCTATGCCTCCACTAGGCTTTAAAGCAGCAATAGTGGGTTTGGGTTTGACAACTTCCTTGCCTTTCCCTTTATCATGTTTGAGGACAATCCTCATGTTTCGGTACCAATCCAGAAAATTTGTCCCAGACAATTTTTCTTTCTCAAGGATTGATCGCAAGATGTTGTTAGAGGTGTTTGTTGTCATGGTAATCTACATAAGGATTAATGAAAATATAAGTATCATTGACATATTTAATTAGGCCTTTAATTAAATATGCTCCCACTATTTTACTCAAAACAAATGACCCTCATCATTTGATTCGGAAAATCCCGTTGGAAGATTTTCTAGTGGGTCGAGATCCATATTTCACTTCGTTCTAAGTCCGCGTAGGCGAATTACACAAAACTAGGTTATTTAGGTAGGAACTCCTTCCAGTTGTATCTCATACAACTCTCGAAAATTTCAGTTGGGTGAATAACTCCTTATTCCAATCCATCATATGGATCATTCCCAACTCTTGCTTCTAAACATATATAATATTATTATAATTAAGTTTGACCCATCGTTTTAGCAGTTGGATATTACAATTATCCCATCGCACCTTACCAATATAGAAAATGCACCTCGCGTAGGTGAAACCTACATTATCTGATACTAGTCTTGATGAGTGCTAAAACTTGGAAAGCAAACATATATAACATTATTATAATTTGTTTAGTTAAGTTTGACCCATTGTTTTAATAGTTGGATATTACAATTATCCCATCGCACCTTACTAATATAAAACATGCACCTCGCGTAGGCGAAACCTACATTATCCGATACTAGTCTTGATGAGTGTTAAAACTTGGAAAGCATAAACTTAATATTTAATTTGAGGGAATTGCAATTTTTCTGATCTCACCGGCTTATTTATCATATTAATCGTCTCTCACATGCATCAACATACATTCACATGCATCAACATACATACATACATAATAAAACAGTTATGGCCCCTAGCGCAGTTGTTCTCCCAAGCCAATGAGAGAACCTAAGCTAACCTAATAACGATCTAAGCTTCCCCAAGCAAGATCCTCAAGGTTGTCCTCCTTTGGCATTGACTTCTTTGCTTTCTTCATGTCATTACATTACATAAAAGAAACTCGTTTTACATACGAGGGAGTGAGATGAGAAAAGAAGTTACATTGAGAGATTAAAAGAGAGGCACGACACGCAAGTCATATTTTAAAACCCAAAACAAAACAAAGGAAAACTAAGGCCATAACCGATCACCATAAGACAATAATAAACACATTATTATTATTATCAATTTTAATTCTTTTAATCAATTAAAACCAAATTAAATCTCGACGACCGATCACATTACGCAGAGTTATCCAAACGGGTGAATTTTGCCTTGCGTTAACCGGTTAACCAAATGCATTAACCGGTTAACACTATTGAAAAACTGTTAGAAAATTTTCTTTCTGTCTTGCGTTAACCGGTTAACCAAATGCGCTAACCGGTTAACGCTGTTTGAAAATCTGTTCAAAATTTGTTTTCTGTCTTGCGTTAACCAGTTAACCAAATACGTTAACCGGTTAACACTGTTTGAAAAACTTAGAAAGTTGTATTTCGTCTTGCGTTAACCGGTTAACCATATGCGTTAACCGGTTAACACTGTTCAAAAAAGTGTTTAGAAAGCACAACTCTTGTGCAGTCACAACCCCAATCGCATAACTCTCTGACAACACAACCCTTGTGCCGTCACTAACCCTAATGCACCAATTTCAGACCGTCAAACACATCTCGATTGTTGATTCAGTATGATTGATCAACACGTCATTGCTTCACCATACTAATGTCAGATCAAGAAGCAAACGACCATTGATCGCTCAAAGGAAAACAACCATTGAGTGTTTGAATGAACGAAACGAGAACACTATATCATATATAATGTATTTTGCATCAGGATTACATATATCATATATATAACTTGATCGATCTCAATTTAATCTTTGATTCATTCTGTCTTTAATCGTATTAATATAGAAAATAAACAGTTATCAGATTCATGGTTTCGTAAGTGGCTCTGATACCACTGAAGGAGAATTGCCATCCAAGGCGCAGCGGAATTTAAAAATTTCTCCATTTAGTGATCCTTACAAATGGGCATGATCAGTGATAGAATCGTTACCTCTTGTGGCGATCACGAACGTTGAACGATGACAACGCCTCTACTCAGTCCACACGAACGGGTTCCTTCAATTTCAGTGCTAGCTGTTATGAATGAAGGTTTTGAGTGAGAGAGAGAGAAACGAAAATGCAAGAGTCATCTCAATGCTTCTGCACAAGGGTTCTATTTATAGAATCACTTGTGTGGGCTTCAAGCTAAAAAGCCCACTTAAGTGTATTTTGGCCCATATCTTATAATATGCCCAAAATCACTTAAGCGTGTGGTACCTTACCATATTTCGTATTCCACTTAAGTGCACCGTACCTTACGGTGTTCCTTAGTTACTCTATCTCTCATCAATCCGTCCTTTGTGTGTGACCCTATAGGTTTTCGCGGTGTTGGCAATTATATTAAATCACGTATTTAACATAATAAACAGTGAGCGATATATAGCAACACATCACTGCTACCCAAGACACGAAAATGTCATGTGATCTGACAAGTCCTTCTATGATAATAATTATGTGTATAATTACCATTTTGCCCTTATGTCTATATTGAACACAAGGCATAGACCGTGTCATCCTTGTCCAGTTCAATATTGGGCCCATAGACATTTATCCTGTTACGCAAGATGGGCAAATTCCATCTAGGTCACTCATGTCCCTTAGCATGCTTTGTGGAGTACCCATCAACTGTCTTTATGGTTATCCAGTTACTGACAACGTTGGATCAGCAATAAAGCACTCGACTCTACATCTAGGGTCCATAGTGATTTCAGGTCGAAGAGTGGTATACACCATTATCACCATGAGAATAACTTATGACACTTTGCATAACATTCTATATAGTATTCTCATAGCGGGTCAATCCAGTATAAATATTACTCTTAATACTCATACCTATGTTTAAGACTTGATAACTCTTTATCCATGATCCATGAGATGTGATCATCAGTCTACAAACATAATAGTCTTAATGCTTTAATGTTATCCCACTTCACAATAAAGCTCGACTACGGATACTTTAAGAATAGTGTCCTTATGTTTAATGTTATTTCATGATTAAGTCATACTTGATACATTAAACGGACTAGCTATTCTAGGGACTTTATTAAACAAACATAATAAAGAAAAAGCCCTTTATTATTAATAAATAATTCGATACAAGTACCAAAAGTATTGGCCTCTAGGGCTTACACCAACACAGCTTCCCAGGGAAAAGTCGTAACCTAGAGTTGAACAAGAGAACATGGTCGCCTATATTGAAATCTTTCTTAACTATTCTTTTGTCGTACCAGGCTTTTGTTCTCTCTTTATATATTTTGGCTTTCTCGTAGGCAGATTGCCTAAGTTCTTCTAGTTTGTGAATGTCAAGGATACGCTTTTCACCAGCGGTCAGGTAATCTAAATTCAAAGTTTTAATGGCCCAATAGGCCTTATGCTCTAATTTGAAAGGTAAGTGACAGGATTTTCCATAGACTAGTTGGTAGGGAGTTGTTCCTATAGGGGTTTTGAAAGCGGTTCGGTAGGCCCATAATGCTTCTTGAAGCTTCTGAGACCAGTCTCTCCTAGAGATTGAAACAGTTTTTTCTAGGATTTGTTTTATCTCCCTATCGGATACTTCTACTTGGCCACTAGTCTGTGGGTGATATGGTGTTGCTACTTTATGCCTAACTCCATATTTTCTTAAAAGTTTATCAAATATTCTCGATATGAAGTGTGATCCTCCATCGCTTATGACTAAACGTGGTGTTCCAAATCTAGGGAATATATAGTTTTTAAATAGCTTGATCACCACCCTAGTGTCGTTTGTGGGTGCATCTATAGCTTCAATCCACTTAGACACGTAGTCTACAGCTACTAAGATATACCTGTTTCCTAAGGATGGTGGGAAAGGTCCCATGAAATCTATACCCCAAACGTCGAAGAGTTCTACCTCTTGAATGTTTCTTAGAGGCATTTCGTCACGCCTTGAAATGTTTCCAGTGCGTTGGCATCTATTACGTTTGACAATGCAAGCATGGACATCGCGCCACATGGTAGGCCAGAATAGGCCAGCTTGAAGAATCTTGGCGTATGTCTTAGAGGTGCTCGCATGTCCACCATAGGGTGCAGAGTGACAATGTTCAATTATACTTTTTACCTCCTCTTCTGGAATGCAACGGCGAAAAATGCCATCTTTACCCCTTTTGAAAAGGAGCGGTTCGTCCCAGTAAAAGTTTCTCACATCTTTGAAGAACTTCTTCTTGCGGTGGTAGTCAAGATCAATATGATATCAGCAGCTAGGTAATTAACAAAGTCTGCATACCATGGTACGTTACTTACTGCTAAGGATTTTTGGAAGTGCTCATGAGGGCCTAGGCTATCGTCTTCAATGGTTTCTAGTCTAGCTATCAGTCTATCATAGGCAAAATCATCATTTATGGGTACTAAGTCTGGTTTTAGATGTTCTAGCCTAGAAAGGTGATCAGCTACTACATTTTCAGTGCCTTTTTTATCTCTTATATCTAAATCAAACTCTTGCAGTAACAGAATCCATCGGAGTAACCTGGGTTTGGCATCTTTTTTACTTAATAGGTAACGAATGGCAGCATGATCGGTGTAAACTATAACTTTGTCCTCCTACTAGATAAGATCTAAATTTGTCTATAGCGAAAACTACAGCGAGTAATTCCTTTTCAGTTGTTGCGTAATTAAGTTGGGCAGCGTCTAGGGTTCTACTGGCATAATAAATGGCATGTAATTTTTTATCTTTCCTTTGTCCTAGAACGGCTCCAACGGCATAATCACTAGCGTCGCACATTATCTCAAAAGGTTCTGACCAATCAGGGGGTTTCATAATAGGTGTTGATACTAATGCTTGCTTTAAAAGATTAAATGCGTCATTACATTTTCCATCGAAAATGAATTCAACATCTTTCATTAAAAGGCCAGTTAAGGGTTTAGTTATTTTGGAGAAGTCCTTGATAAAACGCCGGTAGAATCCAGCATGTCCAAGAAAACTTCGGACTTCTCTGATAGTTTTGGGTGGTTTTAGGTTTTCTATAACTTCTATCTTAGCTCTATCTACCTCTATATCTTTTTCAGAAACTATATGTCCTAAAACAATTCCTTCGGTCACCATGAAATGACATTTTTCCCAGTTTAGCACGAGGTTCACCTCCACGTATCTCTCCAAGATTTTCTCAAGGTTAGCAAGACAATTTTGGAAATCAAATCCGCAAACAAAGAAATCATCCATAAACACTTCCATGATACCATCTAGGTAATCTGCAAAGATTGACATCATGCAGCGTTGGAAAGTAGCTGGGGCATTACAGAGGTCGAATGGCATTCGTCTGTAGGCAAAAGTTCCATAAGGGCATGTAAAGGTAGTTTTTTCTTGATCTTAGGGGTGGATAGGTATTTGGAAGAATCCAGAGTATCCATCTAGATAGCAGAAGTAAGAGTGTCTGGCTAGACGCTCCAACATCTAGTCTATAAATGGTAAAGGGAAATGATCCTTCCTGGTTGCTTTATTTAATTTTCTATAATCTGTACACATCCGCCATCCTCCTTCTAACCATTTTGCTACATGTTCGCCTTTATCGTTTTGCACGACTGTGATGCCTCCCTTTTTAGGTACTACATGCACAGGGCTCACCCACTTACTATTCGAGATCTGATAGATTATACCTGCCTCAAGTAACTTAAGAACTTCTTTTTTAACAACATCACTCATTATAGAGTTTATTCTTCTCTGATGTTCTCTGGAGGGTTTGGAATCTTCTTCAAGCGAAATCTGATGCATGCATACGGATGGGCTTATACCTTTCAGATCAAAGATATTATATCCTAAGGCTGAGGGATATCTTCGTAAAACGTCTAAAAGTTGGTTTGTTTCCTCTTGGCTCAAGGTAGCACTGACTATAACTGGACGGTTCATCTCTTCATCGAGGAACTCATATCTCAGGTTCTTAGGCAGTTCCTTAAGTTCTAAGGTTGGTTTCTTAGGGCATGGCATAGGATCTGGGGTAAGGGATAAACATTCGTAAAGGTTATCATCGATGTAGGGTTTTCTAAAGTCATCATCTTCCAGTATGAGAGTTGATGGAAACTTAATTGTTTTTATGATTTCTTCTTGTTCTAATTCCCTAACGCATTCATCAATGATATCTATGGCATAACATGCGTCTTCCATCACAGGTTCCATAAGAAATTTCGAAAGTATAAATTCTATTTTCTCGTCACCTACCTCAAAGGTCAACTTTCCTCTCTTGACATCTATTATGGCTCCTGCGATTGATAAGAATGGTCTACCTAGAAGGATTGGTATATCATTGTCCTCTTTGATGTCCATGACAACAAAATTAGTAGGGATAAATAACTGACCTATCCTAACAGGGACATCTTCTCGAATGCCTATCGAATACTTAACAGATCTATCGGCTAACTGAAGTGACATCTTAGTGGGCTGTAATTCTCCTAAGTTTAACCTCTCACAAACTGCTAAAGGCATTAAGCTCACACTAGCTCCTAAGTCTAGAAAATCTTTTTCGATGACATGAATACCCAAATGACAAGGAATGGAGAAATTTCCAGGATCTTTATCCTTTTTGGCTAACTTGTTCTCAGAAATGGAATTACATTCCAAGGGCTACGGATCGTCAAGTCTACGTTTGTTGGTAAGGATGTCTTTAAGAAACTTTGCGTGAGAAGGTATTTGGGTGATGGCTTCTGTGAAAGGGATTTCTATGTGAAGTTTTTCTATAACTTTAATAAATTTCTGATATTGGTTATTAATCTAGGTTTGTTTGAGTCTTTGCGGATATGGTATAGGTGGTTTATATGGCGGGGGTGGTACATAAGTTTTATCTTTAGGTTTTTCTCTTTTTTCTTGACCTTCCTGTTTTCAGATTCCTCTGGTTCCTTTACTTCGTCCGAGGGTGTTGTATATTCCTTAGAAGTTTTGGGTTCACTCAATCTTGGGTTTGGTGGCTCATCATAAGCGTTCCCACTTCGTAGGGTAATGGCATTGGCTTGTCCTCTCGGATTCTGTTGAGGTTATCCAGGGAACTGTCCTCCAGGTGTGGTCTGAGGGGCTTCGTTTAAAGCTTACCTGAGAGATATGGGTTTCAAGCATCTTGGTATGAGTAACTATTTGGTCAACCTTGGTTCCTAACTGGGTAATCAGTTCATTAACGTGAATGTTCTGGTTCATGAACTCTTTGTTTTGTTGGGTTTGAGCAGTGGTAAAATTTTCCATAATTTTCTCAAGGCTCGGCTTTGGTGGTACAGGTTGTATAGGTTGATTTGGTCTTGGGGCTTGATAGTCAGGTTGTCTCGGAGGTGCATTATTTTGGATAGGGTTATTGTTTTTATAGGAGAAGTTCAGATGATTCCTCTATCCAGGGTTATAGGTATTCAAATATGGGTTCCCTTGGGTGTAGTTCACTTGCTCATAGTGGGTTTCATTTAATAGACTGCATTCTGCAGATTGGTGTCCTTTGGTTCCATATATCTCATAATCCGACGAAACTGCAGCTACAGTATTTGGGTTTATGCACATATGCTCGACCTTAAGGGCTAATGCGTCCATTTTGGCTTGCATCATGTCTATAGAGCTTAGTTCATGTACTCCTCCTTGGGCTTCCTTCTTCTCAACTGTCACTCGTTCGACTCCCCATGATTGATGGTTTTGAGCCATATCTTCAATGAGGGCACTAGCTTCAGGATAAGGTTTGTTCATCAACGCACCGCCTGCGGCAGTGTCGATGGTCATCTTAGTGTTATAATGAAGTCCATTATAGAAGGTTTGAATGATTAACCAATTTTCTAGACCATGATGTGGGCATGCTCTTAACAGCTCTTTATATCTCTCCCAAGCTTCAAACAGCGATTCTCCTTGGTTCTGGGTAAATCTAGTTATGTGTTTTCGAAGAACGACGGTCTTACTTGGGGGAAAGTATCTAGCAAGGAATACTCTTCTAAGGTTATCCCAAGTCGTAATGGAATTGGGTGGAAGGGAATCTAACCAAGATAGGGCTTTATCTCTGAGGGAAAAAGGGAATAATCTTAAACGGATTGCCTCAGGAGAAGCTCCATTGGTTTTAAAAGTGTCTACTAGTTTGAGAAAGATTTTTAAATGTTGGTTTGGGTTCTCAGTAGCGAGACCTGCGAATTGTCTCTGTTGCACTAGTTGCAACAAGGAGGGTTTAAGTTTGAAATTATTAGCTGGAATGGTTGGGTTTACTATACTAGAACTAGGTTCTTCGTTGCATGGTTAGGCGAAATCTTTAAGAGGTCTTTGGTTTTGATCTTCGGCCATAGCTCTCCTAATTCTATGGAAAAATAAACGTGTGCGAGCATAACGTTCAGGTTCTGCTAGAGGGTATACTAAGCTTCCGGTGCTGCGAGTTCTTCGCATTGACCGGCGGGTAATAACCTAAGTCTAAACGATATAACAACAGGGTACGAAATTTGACGAAATTGGTCCCCGGCAATAGCGCCAAAAACTTGATGCGTATTTTTCGCAAGTATACGAACGCGTCAGAGTAATATAAAAGATTGTCGAATCCACAGAGACCAAGTGTCAATCTATCATTATCTATTGTTATGATGTTTATCTAAGGTAATCAAAAATAGGGGTTTTTAGAGTGTGCAGTGAAGAGTAAAGTATTAAATTAAATTCAATTAATAAAGATAGGCTCGAATGTAATTCACATAATCAATTAATAATCCAAGTACTTGCTAATAGAACTACTTATGGGCAGTGTTTCCTACTTTGAAAAGAACCAATTTAATAGAACTGTCGTTTTCGCGTATTCAGAACCGAGTTGTACTCCCTAATCAAACCCTCTTATTGTCACTTATAAAAAGGTGCGCATTACGTTAGAGTAGTAAACCTATTTTTAAGAAATATAGTATCTTGACTAAGTTGAAAAGTATTTTAACCTGGATTTCTTAACCAAAAGAGGTTCTCACGAACCAGACTCTAAACTTATAAACGCGTCCGAAAATAGTTTTAAAATCACTTTTCTTCTTAAGTTAAAAACTCCTAATGAACTAAACAAAGCGCTTTCGTTGTTTTTGAAATAGTTAAAAACAACTAAGTTTAAAAGGAAGTTGGACGGCTTTCGATCTTACCCAACGGAAATTAAGTGCGGGAAAACTTAAGTTGAAAGTCAAAATAGCCCTTAAGTGTTTCTACGAACAATTGTACGGATTATCGATTCAATTACGATCCTTACATTCTAACCTTTATAGATTTAGTTAGACATGGTAAAGTAAATGTGCATTTTAATTTAAATAAAAGTAGTGCAAGTGCGGAAAGTAAATAAAAGTAGTGTGAGTGCGGAAAGTAAATAAAAGTAGTGCGAGTACGAGAAATAAATGAAAGTAAAGCGAGTGCGGGAAATAAAAAGTAGTGCGAGTGCGAGAAATAAATAAAGTAAAGCGAGTGCGGGAAATAAATAAAATAAAGTCAGTGCGGGAAAATAAAATAGATAAAGGCAAAGCAATAAAAACCTGCTCCAATTGGAGGGTTGAATAAAATGCGAAGCGAAAATGAAAGTGGCAGCAGGATTAACTTCCTTCCAAAGTGCTCCAAACTCGATCACAGACTTGATTACACAATTGTGGTAACACCCCAATGCGAAGCGATTACCACTTTAAAATACTGAGTATATGCCTAAGTGAAACTAATTTTGCTCTAAGTTTGCATCTGCTCTAAGTTTGGATGATTAAACAAATGAATTTGAGTCTCTATTTATAGGCAAGTAAAATAATGGAAATGACAAGGATGCCCTTCGGTTTGAAATTGGGAGGGAAAACTTTTCTTCTTGTGGTGCCCGCCACAAGTCCATGGCGCCCGCCATAAGAGCAAATTGTGGCGCCATAGTGGAGGTAGTGGAGAACGTGGCAGTTGAGGGAAGTTGAGTTGTGACACGTCATGGCTGGACCCATGGCGCCAGCCACAGTGGGAGCCATACGTGTAAAATGCTGAATTTTAGGGTTTTTAGCTCGTTTTCACTCCTTTTCTCGATCGGGGCTCCGATTAGACTGAAAACCTACAAAGAGAAACATAGTAATAACATAACAAAATAACAATAAAACAACTAAAATGCATGCGAAATCGGAGTTGAAAATACGGTGAATTTCAGTGTCATCAGTGGTATCACACTAAGAATGGCATGCACAATGTCAAGTCTGGATACTATATTATTGTAGAATGGAAGACTATAAAAGAGGAAGAGAGCTCAAATAAAGAGGCTGACAAAGAAGTCTAGAAAAAACTCTGGTCTAGCAAGGTCCCTCCCAAAAAAACAAATATGGTTTTCTAGAAATAAAACTTAGCATGATAACATTGAAATGCATGCGTTAGAAGCTATGATGAACACCCAAAGAAGATACATTGAATTCTAAGACGGCATCTCCAATTCCCAGCAGGACAATCTAATTGAGAAAAAGATGACATGTCATCAAAATAGCAAGGAGAAACATCAAATTTCAACTATTGATATTGGTAGAAACAACAGCAAGCATGGAAATAACACTTACTGGGATAAGACTGTAAGGATGAAGAATGAAGTGGAGCACCCTAGGGATCACAACAGAATAGCCCAAAGCAACAAGAGCAGTCATGGGGAAAAAACATACCACAAATTCCAAAAGGACATGGAAGGGAGAAAATACAGAAACCATAAAAAGTTAGAATAGTTGTCTTACCAGGAGCTCAAATGGAGTAGAAACATAGAGGAGGCGAAAATCCAGAAGGAGAAAGGGAACAACAAACATCACAAGGTCGAGCATCACCATCAATGGGAAGATAATAGTAGCAGGTATAAAGGCCATAAAAAACAAGACTCCATTCAGAGCGCAAACAACAAACCTTGCAAATCTACGAAGGAAACACAAAGGACTTAACAGAAAAGGAATAACACACAAAGTCATAAGGAGAAAGTGAGAAATAACAAGGAGAACATCCACAATAGATCCACAATCCTGCTTAGCTAAAAACAAGAGTTCAGAAACAAGAATAATAACACAGACATTGGAACTATAAAGAATGAAAATGAAAAAATAAATACTAGAGACAATCAAAACCAAGTGCGGGTTACGATAAATTCATATGCGTGTTTGGTGGAAGAGAGATATTGGGGGATCGGTGAATCCATCTCTAATGAAAAAGGTCAAATAATAAGGGAACGCTCCTCAAAAGTAAAAGGGAACAATGACCCTATGGTGGTGGAAGCCATGGCACTGAGAACGTCATGGAGAGGGATGTGAGAGAGGAGAGAACGAAGGTGAACTTCCAATTTTTCAATAAACAAGTTATAGACATTATGAACGGGATCGACGAAGAGATTCCTTGGAATGAGACCAACATGCAATGCATGGGTATGGGGAATCTGAAGAGATTCTCTCAGCAAGTGAAGTTCACTAAGATCAAGAGGGAGGGGAACAAAGAGGCTTACAGACTGGCTATGGTTTTTGCTTTAGGAACCACAAAGAAAAATTTGGATCCTAATGTAACTGGGCCAAAGGCCCATTAGTTCCGTGTTTGGTTGTGCTAGCATGTCCAGTTATAAAAAAAAAGTAATAATTAAAGGACACAATTGAAAAAATAGAAATCATTTCTACATTGAAAAGTGAGAGTGACATTTACTCCTTGAAATAATTTTTTTTGTTAAAATGACAGTCATTTTAAAACGGAGGTAGCAATGCATAACATAAATTTGATATATTTAATGTGATAGCAGTATGTCAATCATTATGTTTACATCATGACTTCCTATACAAGTCATCAAACAAACTTGAACCTAACTATTTACTAAAAGTATTAAGATTGTAATCAACTATAACTAACTTCTAAACAAAGTTGTCAAATTAGGAAAAATTGTTAAATTCTTGATTACAAGTCTCAATGCACGAATATAATCACACTTAAGTTTTATAACACCCTTTCTCAAGCTTAAGAATGTTAAATGCCAATCATGCCAATCTTGGAAACAAAGGATTTGAACTTGGTTGAAGGCAAAGGTTTTGTGAGGAAATTTGCAAGTGGTACTTGTGAAGAAACTGGTGACAATCTTAGCACTCCTTGTTGAACTTTTTCTCTTACCAAATGACAATCAGTCTCAAGATGTTTTGCTCTCTAATGGAAAAAAAGGTTAGATGATATGTGGAGTACACTTTGGTTATCACAATATAAAACTGGTGGCTTGAAACATGAGATGTTAAAATCTATCAAAAGACATAGAAGTCAAACCAATTCACAAGTGGTTGTCCCTAGTGCTCAATATTCAACTTCAAAAGAGCCTCTAAATATTTTTTTTGTTTCTTTGCCTTACAAGAAGTGAGAGATGATCTTAGGAAGATGCAATAATATAATGATGATTTCCTTGTATAAATGCATATAGCTCAATCTGCATATGAATAACCTAAAATTTATAGGTTTGAGGATCTAAAAACAACTAGCCAAGACCATGGATGTGCTTCAAATGTTTAATAATTTTTCACGCTACTTGATAGTGAATTTTTGTATGGATTAAAAAAATTAACTCAATTATTGAGTAGCAAGAGTTATATTTGGTCTTGTATTGTTCAAATATATCAATCTTCCAATCAGTCTTCTATCCGAGGTGATATCTTTAAGGGGTTTACTTATGTTTTGATGCAACTTTAATGCCAGTAATCTTGTATCATTAAGAAAATCTAGGAAATACTTATTTGTGAGACAACAATACCTTATTTTAAGCGTGCTACCTCAATACCAAGAAAATATTTCAAAATTCCTAAGTCTTTAATTTTAAAATTGTGTTCTATAATATGCTTGATGTGTTCAAACTCAATTAGTGATGTTCCTGGTAGTATAATTCCATAAACATATGTATACTAGTATGACAATGATGTATCATCCCTTTTAAGAGTAAATATTTAGTAATATGAATTAGATTCAGCATATCCAAGCTTTAAAATTAATGAAGTGAGCTTCTCATGTGACTTTCTACTATCCTGCTTTAGACTAGACAAACTCTTCACTAACTTGTATACTTAATTTGGTTTGATAGATGTTATTCCACGAGGTACAATCATGTATGTATCTTATTTTAGATCTCCATGTAATAATACATTATTCACAACCAACTGATGAAAAATCCAATTCTTTATGCCTTGTTTAGTTCCAGCGAACATAGATACAATATAAACATATATCCAACTCTTAGTGAAGTTCTTTATCGAGGATAAGTATCTCAAGAAAATAGATATAATATGAACTTCACCTAATTGAATTTCGAGATGGTGTCGTTTCAAAGTGAGAGTTTGAGTTTCTCTCATGAAGAATTCATGAAAGAAGGAAAAGTGCATGGCCATAAATAGTGTTAGGTGAGAGATGTAGGTGAAGAATCATTAAAGAGTGTGTGTAAGGTAATGCTGGTATAATCACAAGGGAAAACAGTTCAAAGAATTTCTACCTAACATTTTGATTAGACTTTGCGTTATCTTTACTAAGGTTAAGTTCAAATTGAAAGATATTTAACTGTATTAACATTCTTTATTTCTCTTTTCTGAAAATGGTCTTGTCATTATTAAAATAAGTGTGGGATTGTTGTAATTTAAATGTCCATGGGTATGTTCCAAAATGACAAAAAAAAGTGAAATTGAGTAAATGCCAGTAAATGCTTGGGAAATAGTCTCACATAGAAAGTGACACTCACATTAAAAGCATTTATAAAGAGTTATGTTCATTAACTCAACAAAAGGACAAAAGAGGATAAAGTGCCACATGGACTAGTACGGTGGTCCCAAATATTATGTCACTTGTCTCCTTCATACACCAATTCGCTGGTGTCGTCGGTCCAGGATCGGATCTGAGGGCGTGAGCGTAGAGCGTAGTGACAACTTGTAGGAGGTACTTGAGCATTTAGTCACAACATATCGGAGTAATCGGGCTATTCGCGGCGTTATACGACGACGTCGGTGGCCAATCTTCGGTCGGCATGTGGTAAATGGATGCTACTCTTATTTTTTTTATCGTTGCTTAAGTTTTAATATTGAATTCGAAAATAGGGAACATATCGTGAAATGTTGCCACTACAACAAAAAACGTTTTAGTTGAGGGTTAAACCCCTCACTAATGCAAAAGAACCTTCACAAAATAAAAATTTGTGAGGGGAGATGCCCCCTAGCTAAATAGGGCATCAAAAATTATTTGTTAGGGGACAAGCCCCTCGCAAAAATGGCTAGGGGATAAGTCTCTCGCAAAATATTATCCATAAATTTTAACCTGGTGCATTACAGGCGTATGAGCATACTAGTAACACAGTTGTGTTAGTATTTTACTAGGGGATAATCCCCTAGCAAATGCGTCTATGTTTTTCATTTTATGTGGGACAAATTCTCTAGTGCAGTGTGTCAGTCATTTGCTTGGGGCTAAGCCCCTAGAATACGTTTGGAATTTCTTAGGGGATTAACCCCTTGTAAATTTCTAATTATTTGTGAGGGAATTAACCCCTAACTAATGTTTATAATATTATATAGAAAAAGTATTATCAATATATTATTATAATTATAATAATATAATTATAATAAATAAATAAATATTTTAAAATTTTGTATAATAAAATTAGAAAGTAAATTACTAAACTAAAAAATATTACTAAAACAATACTAAGATATAATAAAAATATACTATTTAAAAAAAAAAGGAGATAACTAATATCATATATAACTTGCATATATTTTTGAATACTAACATATATTATCCACTTAAATATACACTTACAAATACCCATTAATTATACACTTAATTAAATATATACTTTTAAGTATATACACTTCAAATATATTACTAAACTAAAATATATTAGTAAATAATAGTAAAATATATTACTAAATAATAATAAATTTATACTATTTTTTAAAATATCATTTCAAAAATACTTGATAAAAACTAAAATAAAATAGTATTTTAGTATAATATTATATATCACACAATACTTAATATTTTTAAAATAGTTTCTAAGTGTTAGTTATATTGACTAAAATAATACTAAAATATATTACTAAATAATAATTAATATAAAATATTTTTTATATTAATTTTTATTTATTTTCAAAATATAATTTATACTATTCTTTTAAGTATTATTTTGAAAATAATAAATAAAAATAGTATACAATATTAAAATAAAACATTATCTATTTTTATACATTCGAAATAATACTGTTTTTATACAATAATACTGTTTTTTATACAATATATCTACCTATATTATAATACAAAGTTATATATCTATTTTTTATACTGTTTTTATTATATTTTTTTATTATAAATACAAAGTTATATATTTATAAAAAAAAATAGTGTTTTTATACTATTTTTTTCGAAATAATATTTTTTTTGGTTTCTTATAATGTTTTCAAAATAAATTATATTATCTATTTTTAATCCATGCTTTTTTATACAAAAAATTATCTATTTTTAATATACTTTTTATACTAAAATAAACTGTTTTTGCATTTCATATTTATCACATAATACTTCTTGAAAAAATTTCAAAAATCCATTTCTACCTATTTATATTAACATTAGTTATAACAAAAAATATCAATAATATATTTAAAAATATCAGCATCCATTTCAGTAATATATTTTGAGTTTTTTTTAAAACCCATTTCTCCTTATTTAAACGGAAGATAAGTAATCACATACAAACTTAATATTAAACAACATTAAACTTCAACAAATATCAGTATAACTTTTAAAACGTGTATCACACTTTGGCTTTGAATTTCCTTGCCAAATTTGATATCTTTAAGTGATGAAAATGGTATGTTAAAATAGAAAATAAAAAATTAAAAGTATAAAACAGTAAAATAAATTATCTTTAAAGAGATGAAATTTTGAAGAATTAAACAATAAAGATTTAGAGGGATGAATGTTGGAGAAGGAAGAAAAGTGAGAAAATTTTAGATTTGAACAAAATGGGAACTGAAAGTGAAAATGACTGAAGCATTGATTTAATAAAGGAATATGCGATGGGGCTCTCCACTTTGCTAAATGGCCAGATTTAGCTTTGGACAGCCCCTCAAAAAATGCAAAAATGCATTAAAGCTGTTGGCACGCAAAACGGTGATGAGACAATTAGGTCAAACATTTGTAAGGAGGCTCTCCACGCTACTAAACAGTCATATTTAGTTTAGGGCAGTCCATCGTAAAATGCAATCAACAATAATTAAAATTATTGCATTCCTGGCACGTGAAACAATGATGGAACAATTGGGTCTGATATTTGTGAGGGGGCTCCCTATGCTTTAACAACAGTCACTTTTTGCTAGGCAGTCCCTTGCAAATCGCATTGATCCCTGACACTCTTTTCAACAGTTAACATGTTGTTAGGGGCTGCCCATTGCAACGCTTAATTTCAAAATTTCAAAACCCTTCCTTTTTTTTAATCCCCACACCGTTTTTTTTTTTTGTGATTTGTGAGGAGTTTATCCCCACAAAACGTGTACATTTAGTGAGGGGTGATTCCTTTAGCAAATTTCCATGGCTGAACAAGCTTTTTCTTATAGTGTGTTGAATGAAGACATGCAACTCTTGGAAAACATTGTTGTATGCGAAACAATACATCTTTTGGTAAACGTGTTGTTGAAAGGATGTTGTTTCATCAAGGATCGCAACCTTGTGAAACAACACAAACATGACCTATAAATAAATCATTCTGAATTCAAAAATCACATCACAAAACATATATCCTCTTTAGAAAATTCAAGATTTTCTTCCCTACATTCGAGTTTTTATCTATCTTGTGTAAATTCGAGTATAGACTGAATTATTCTAAATATTTCTGCATAAAAATTCTAAGACATTCGAGAATGCTTAAAATACTATAAAGAAATTGTTTCATTCACGGTTCCAGACTGAATCCATTCAATTTAAAAGCATTATCTAACATATACAACTTGAGTACATCAGAACATATGTACACATATGTACTTCTCATCGATATAATAATCTTCAACAATATTATTAAATAAGCATTTTTAAATCATTAACTACTATTGAAGCTCATAATTGACAACATATTGACCATAAATCTAGTTAATAATCCAATCTCACATGAAATGAGCGAGTATATTGAAACTAGGTTCCATTTTGGGGAAGAAGTCACTAAGGGAATGCTTGAAGTAATTTATTGTCCAATAGAAATTCAGTTTGCTGATGGTTTCCCAAAAACTTTGAAGATTGATAAATTTGTGTATGTTTAGGTTTATGAATTAATAGACGTGTGTTAGTTACTAATCCTTAAACATAATGCTCTGAGGCTGCTAATGCTTTGTTAGTGGCTTAACTAACTAACCAAATGAGTTAGTTAGTTAAGTTGGGTTCTTAACCAAGCTATACAAAGCTGATGTAACTTCATGTTAAACCCAATCCAAGAACAGCATAAATTACAAATCTATCATATGTATCACATCTCTCTCTCCCTCCCTCCCAAGTGTATTATATCTATAAGAATGTACACCAAATATTCTCCATTTGGGTATGTTTTGCGATATGCATTGACTAATTTCTCCACCTATTTTTATATCATGTTCTTATTAACTATTTAAATATGATTAAAGTTCGTCACATAATAGGTGGAACAAACAATTCTCTCATTCCAACCAAATTTTCTATTTACAGAAGAATCAAAATGAAACCGAAGACCATTATGCTCTAAAACTATATATTATCCTTATATCCCTCATGTAAATTTATAAATGGTCCTTGCCGTAGTACTAATTCGTACACGACTAATTTTGTATTATAATCAATTATTCTTATGATAACAAAAATGTTGTACGGTATAGTCACTCAAGTTGGTATTTTCTAACATCATATGGATAATTTAATTATACATTAATGACTAATATAACTTTAGCACCACAGGTATATATATATATATATATATATATATATATATATATATATATATATATATATATATATATATATATATATATATATATATATATATATATATATAAAAGTTATAATGAAGCTTGATTACTCAATCAAAACCAACACAAGATAGCTCAGTGAGCATTACACACTAGAAAACTTCAATTATGGCTAATCCAGTAACTAAACAAAAATTAATCTCCATTGTGTTTATCTTAATCACTCTTTTCACATCACAAGCCCTAGCTGATTGTGAAACCGAAAGCACAAACAGTTGTAACAACAAAGAAAAGGCTCTGTCTCTTAAAATCATAGCAATATTCTCAATATTAGTAACTAGCATGATTGGAGTGTGTCTACCCTTGGTGTCACGTTCCGTCCCGGCTTTAAGCCCGGACGGAAATCTGTTCGTGATCGTGAAGTGTTTCGCGGCCGGTATCATTCTTGGAACTGGGTTCATGCATGTACTTCCTGATTCGTTCGACATGTTGTGGTCGGATTGTTTGCAGGAGAAACCGTGGCACGAGTTTCCGTTTTCGGGATTTGCGGCTATGATCTCTGCGGTGGTTACAATGATGGTGGATTCTCTGGCTACTAGCTATTATACTCAGAAGGGTAAGAAAGGTGTTATAATTCCAGCTGAAGGTGAAGTTGGAGATCAAGAGATGGGTGCTGTCCATGCTGGTCACCATCACCATTACCAGGTGAAGACGGAAGGCGAGGAGTCACAGCTTCTCCGTTATCGTGTAATCGCCATGGTAATATATACAAATCCACTACAATATTTTTGACTTTAGACAACGGAAAAATATACAATTTTTTTATCAGACTTTACTTACCTCTCGTCTGAACGCAGGTATTAGAACTCGGAATAGTAGTTCATTCGATCGTGATAGGACTTGCCATGGGATCCTCCAATAACACATGCTCGATAAAAGGTCTAGTTGCGGCACTTTGCTTCCATCAAATGTTCGAAGGCATGGGTCTTGGTGGTTGCATCCTCCAGGTACGATGATTATAGACAGACAGTGTAAAAATATTTTATACTATCGATTATTTCTAATAATTGTTATATTATTAAAAACGTTTCGATCACTTGAAATACAGGCGGAGTACAAGTTTGTAAAGAAGGCTATAATGGTGTTTTTCTTCTCAATTACAACACCACTTGGAATTGCAATAGGGATTGCAATGTCTAGTAATTACAAAGAGAACAGTCCAAAAGCATTAATCACTGTTGGATTGCTTAATGGATCATCTGCTGGTCTTTTAATCTACATGGCTTTGGTTGATCTTCTTGCTGCTGATTTCATGAGTAGGAGGATGCAGGGTAGTATTAAACTTCAATTAAAATCTTATGTTGCTGTGTTTCTTGGTGCTGGTGGCATGTCTCTCATGGCTAAATGGGCTTGAAGTTATTGATGTAATGTTAAGAGTCTCTTCACAGTTTTCATTTTCTAAATTTTCATGTATTACTTTTATATTACTAGTTTCATATTGTTGTGAGGTTAAACCAACTGTGTAGTTTGTTTTACCACTTTGGTGTGTCCATATTTGAATAAAGGAATGAAGATTAAAGTGATACTTAGCTCTTATGATCTGTAACTTTGATAATTTACCGTATATCAAATTAGACGGATATAAATATTGTGTATCATTTTTTTACTCATGTTACGTATCAATTGTTAAATATACATCAAAACAAAATGTTTTTATAGGCAATGTTATCTACAATAAGAAATAATCTATAAGTGTGGGTGTTTCACTTATTTAGCACGAAGCTAAATAGACAACCTATTATATTGTGGGATTATTTAGTGCTTACAAAGAATGGTGTTTATAGAAGGATCATGTCTTTCTTCATTTTTTGCAGGCCCACTTAGTACATTTTTTTAGAAGGAAAATGATTGTTGTTGAAGAATTAAGTTTGTTTGAAAAACAACTACTCTTAATTAATTTTGATAATAAGAAAGAAATTGAGAATAATTTTATTGCTTTCATCAGTGTTTTGAGTGTGAAAACTTTTTTTTCTTTTAAATATTATGTATCATCTGCGTATAATTGCAGAGATTAATACCTCAAATCGGATAAGACCATAATAGATGGTATCTCAAAAGAATTTACCTAAACGAGACAAACAATATATTGATATAGAATATTTGATAAGCAATTGGATTATCAAGGAAGTTAAGTATTTCCTATGGTACTAAGCATTTGATCATATCGACAATTGGATTATCAAGCAAATTAAGTCTTGCCTAAGCGTCTATTAAATTTCCCCTCTAATAAAATCTAGTTGTCAATATTAAGTTGTGCCTCTGAAGGAAGCATCTATAAAATCCATATCTATTATATATGCATTTGATCGTATAAGTAATTGGACTATCAAGCAAGTTAAATCGTGTCGATTGTATTAAGTGTATCACTACTAGAAAATATATCTTTGGTGACACTATTAAAACAATTATTTTTTCACCGTGGTCATATCACATTTTTTACGCGCATGCTTTTTTTTAAGAAACTTTTCATCACGGTTTCCAAAAATAACTGAGGTCATAGAGTTTGTATGACAAACTTTAAATCCCAGCATTAACATTTTTCCATTTTTTCAATAAAAATAAATCCTTCACATTTATTGTTATTTAAAAATTGAAAGTATAACAACTATGATTGTTTTCATTCAACTGTGGTTATATATTCCATATTTCACCACAGTTGAAGCTAGCAACCGTTGTGAAATTATTTCCCACAAAATTAAAACATAATAATTACCTCATTTCGTTCATAACACACAAGGGTGTCCTTGCGAACGAGACGACAGCGATAGCGAGATCTTCACCATCTTCATTCATTTCTAAAAAGGAATATCATTTATGGAAACAAAATTGTCATCCTCTTCGAATTATGGCACGTCACCATTCTCTCTCTTGACGCTTCTGAATGTTTATGTTTTTCGCTAGGATTACTGGTTTCTTTTTTTAACAAATAAACGGTGCTGACTTTTGTCACATTTCATGAATCAACGTTTCGACATTGATATTGTCATGTGTATTGTTCATGTTGTCATGTTCATATTTTATTCAGATTTTGTGAATATGCTTTAGGTGTTGCCATGTTCATGATGCAATTTTGTGAATATACTTTAGGTGTTACCATTGTCATATGTATTGTTCATGTTGCATATAATCATATTAGGATGGTGTGTGTAGCATCAGTGTATCATTCACATTAGTCTTTTGATATAAATTTCAGAATTTGTTATGGATCGTAGTTGGATGAAAGTTGATAGATTAGGTCTAGTGTATGAGAATGGAGTTCTTGAGTTCCTTGAATTCGCCAAAAAAAATGTCCCTGACAATAATGATATCTTTTATTGTCCTTGTGTTGTTTGTGGGAATATCAAAAAACGGTCAAAGAAAGAAATATTACATCACCTATATTATGATGGAATATGTCAAAATTATACAACATGGACGTGACATGGAGAAGTGGATAATAATTGAAATCTGACATCACAAATGGATGAAGATGATGAAGATATGGATGATTGACTAGAAGATATGATTCGTGATATTGGAGAATCATCTTATATGAAAGCATGTATTTATGATACTTTATGTATCGACAAAGACGCACCTTTATATAAGGGGTGCTCTAGTTTTTCACGATTGTCTGTGTTGTTAAAATTGTTTAACCTGAAGGCAAAAGGTGGGTGGTCGGATAAAAGTTTTACGTAATTGCTTGATTTGTTGAAACATATGCTACCAGAAGATAATTATTTCCCGGATCGTTATTATGAGGCCAAGAAGATATTGTTTTCAATGGGTTTGGAGGATGTCAAAATACATGCATGCCCTAATGATTGCATATTATGTAGGAAAGAGTATGAAAAATTGGATCAATGTCCAGAATATGGTGAGTCGCACTACAAGTTGAAGAACAACAATGGTGATAACAATAACAGTGTTTGTAAGAAGCGTCGTCCTTCTAAAGTGTTATGGTACTTGCCAATAATTTTAAGGTTAAAGAGACTTTTTGCTAATGCGAATGACACAAAGAATATTAGATGACATGCATATGAAAGAAAATATGATGAATCATTCGCCATGTAGCTGATTAATTGCAATGGAAGAAAATTGATTCATTATTTCCGGATTTTGGCCTTGCGCCAAGAAACCTTAGGCTTGGATTTGCCATAGATGGAATGAACCCTTTTGGTAATCTGAGTACTAACCATTCTTTGGGGCCTGTTCTTCTCACGATTTATAACCTATCCTCTTGGTTGTGTATGAAGTGCAAGTATATGATGTTAAATATGATGATTTATGGACCAAAACAACCTGGAAACGACATAGATGTTTATCTAAGTCCATTAATTGAGGATTTAAAACTTTTGTAGGATAAAGGTGTTGACGTTGATGATGCCTATTATGGTGAAATGTTTAAGATGTGTGCAATGTTATTGTACACAATCAACGACTTTCCTGCATATGGTAATTTGGATGGATATAGTGTCAAAGGACATAAAGTGTGTCCTATATATGAATCTAATACCTGTTTTCACCAACTTGAATTTGGAAAAAAGATCGTTTACCTTGGGTATCATAAAGTTTTAAAATTAAATCATCCTTATCGTAGATTGCGGAAGGCTTTTAACGGATAATAGGAGTTTGAAAGCGCTCTTAAACCTTTAACTGGCAATGAAGTTTATCAAATACAAGAACACCTTAATATTGTCTTTGGAAAGAATAAAGGCGGTCCCGCTGAGAGAAATATTTGGAAAAAGATATCAGTTTTTTTTATCTTCCATATTAATCTAGACTCAATGGAAGACATTGTCTTGATGTGATGCATGTGAAGAAAAATGTGTGTGATAGTTTAATAGGAACACTTCTAAACATTCCAAACAAGACTAAAGATAATAAGAGTTCTCATTTGGATATGGTGAAGATGGGTATACGATAATAGTTGGCTCCAGAAGATAGAGGAAAAAGATCTTATTTGCCTTCGGCATGTCACACTCTATCTAAAAAGGAAAAGAAAATTGTTTGGGAGTGTTTGCATGGTATTAAAGTTCCCCAAGGTTACTCTTCAAACATCAAGAAACTTGTATCAATGAAAGATATCAAGTTAATTGGCTTACAATCTCATGATTGTCATGTCTTGATGCAACAACTTCTACCAGTGGCTATCTGTGGAATCCTTCCAAAAAATGTAAGAGTGACTATAACCAGATTGTGCTTATTCTTCAATGTTATATATAATGAAGTTCTTGATTTCAAAAAAACGGATGAATTAGAAGAAAAGGCTGGAATAATATTGTGTCAATTGGAGATGTATTTTCATCCATCGTTTTTTGACATTATGGTTCACTTACATGTTCATCTAGTTAGAGAAATCAGATTTTGTGGTCCAATTTATTTAAGGTGGATGTATCCTATAGAGCGATACATGAAGAGGATATACGAAAAATCATCACCGATCGGAAGCTTCGGTCATTGAAAGGTACATCATATAAGAAGTTCTTAAGTTTTGTTCAAACTATTTGTCGAAAATAGAGTCTGTTGAAATTTAAAGTCTCGTCATGATGATAGATTTGAAGGTAGAGACACTCAAGGTTTAATTGTTAAGTCAATGAATAGGGATGTAGTACTTGAAGCATATTTCTATATATTGAATAATCTTAGTGTAGTTGAACCTTACATTGCTACACATACAAAATTTATAAAGAAAAAATATCCCCGAATGAATGACAAATGGTTGTTCACATATCATAACAAGGAATTCATAAGTTAGTTTAATAAGAGGATTTCTAATTATGAATATGCATCCGATACAATTAAATGGTTGTTGTACATGCCAAAATTTACTGTGATAACTTGGATGGCATATGACATTTCTAATTATTCCTTTTATACAAAAGAAAAAGATGGTCGAAGTACAATGCAAAATAATGGGGTTATGGTTGAGGTTGAATCCATGTATTTCTCTAGTTCGAAAGATAAGAATCATATTTTGTCAACCACCATGTTATATGGTGTCATTGAGGAGATTTTGGAGATTGATTATGCTATTTTCAAAGTGCCTTTATTTAAATGCAAGTGGGTTCCCAATAACAATGGTGTACAAAATGATAAGTTAGGATTCACACGGGTTGACCTTGGCAAGACAACTTATAACACATAACCTTTTATTATGGCTACTCAAGCAAAACAAGGTTTTTATGTGACAGACCCTGCAGACTTATCGAAGAGATGGTCAATTATTCACAAAGGAAAACACATTCGTCATTGTGATGATGAAAGTTTTGATATTTCTTCCACTCCTTATGCAACATAAGTTCCTACTTCATATGAAGAAGTTGATAGAGATGGTGTACATGTTATTTGTAACAATCATCAAGACGACATATGGAAAAATTAACAAGTAAGTATTTCATATTCTTCATTCATAATTTATTGTATGTTATAATTTCTAATGATGTTATTTTCTAACAACTATTATTATTATTTAAAATTATAGGTGTTTAAAGTCAAGACACCGGGAGACAAGACAACAAGATAGTATTATTTGATGTAATGATGTGTACATTGTAGGTTATTTTGTGTCATTTTGGTTTGATGTAATATATAATTTCTGGCTCCTAATAGAATCATGTCATTGATGTAATACAATTTTGTTCCTAATGGAATTTTTTCATTTATGTAATCTAATTTTTGGTTCCTAATGGAATTGTGTCATTGATGTAATTCAATTCACAAATGGGTGTATTGTTGTTTCTGGTCTGATACGATTCAGAAATATTCAGGTTAAAAATTTGGGAATACTGGAAAACTGGAAAAATATATTTTAAAAAACACATAATATCACAACGGTTTTTAATTCAACTGTTGTTATAAGTAGAGCGCTATCCAGAATAATAAAACTCGAGAATGGCGTTGCAGTGATTCGAACCCCAGGACCTATAAATTATTTCATAACGGTTGTTTTCTTTAACTGTTGTTACATGTAGCACGGTACCTAACTTATAACCATATTCACTTACCCGTTATGGAAGCAGTCTTACATATAATCACTCGCTACCTAACAACAGACGTGAAACCGTCATTATATGTATTTCTCAATCGTCATTATATGTGTGTTCCATAGTAGTGTATATCAAGTACTACCTCAAATAAAATTATTCGTTGTCAAGACCAAATTGTGTCTCCTAATTGAAGTTTTTATCAAAGCTCTACCTTTGATATGATTATGTATTGTCAAATGTCTCACATTTTCAAATGTCTAAAGGATCATCTAATCATACTCTTTAAATCTGGTTTGACATAGACAAATGAAATTTCAAAACACAATCAGGTACAACATGAAAGATATTTTTGACGCATGAAAGATACAACAAGTTAAAGAAATCATTTTCGAAATCATCATTACTACTCATTAGGATTAGGGTTTTAGTTGGGATTTTCAAATGTCTAGCGTGTTTCACATCGATTTGGAAACCTTACAATGTGATACAAAGAAGTATACATTAACACTTAAAGCATATATAAGTATATTTATCACCTTTAAACCTTAAGACACTTTCTTAATCTCATCATCATCATCTCAATCCTTGGGATGTTTCTTTATTGAGACGCCATCTACGGTCCTTTTAGGCCTATAAGGTCCTTTTTCGACTGTGATCCATAGTTATAAGTCAACTAACATGGGATGCACATACATACGATCTTGCCAATACGCATAATTTATCAGGTTCACATTTAATTCCTTCTTTAATTTCTTGGACTCTCTCTCTGTGTGTGTGTGTGTGTGTACATAGTCGTACCATTTTCTCTCTTTCATTTCTATTTGTTCCTAACAACATATGTTTGATATTTATAATTATGTTTATGACTTATATATTTCATTTAATGAATTATGTCTTTCTGGGAAGTATATAACCCATGCGAGGAGAATGTTTTATGCATGGAAATTTACTCTAATTGATAATTTTTTATGGAGAATACCTACACCTTTTGTTGTATCTTATTTAGGTGAATTCTTTAGTATGCCTTCTAAGTATTCCTTTTTCTATCAAGTCTGCAATTGCCCTTCAGGTGGGATCGTAAATCATCATATAGTGTACCTTCTAACTTCTATAACTTATTTGGTGAATATGTCAATATATTCTTGTAGTGTCTCATTCTTTCTTTCATGAGCGGAACTGAGCACAACCACTTTTTTTATAGGTGTTTACGTTTTTGTGAAGTGGGATCTTAAATCATTACATAGTGTCCTCCAAGTGTTTATGTAATTGTCTTTTAGGGTCTTGAACTAGGTCATAGATGTTCCATTTAGGTCGAGAACAAAAACCATGCACTTTATTGTTCCTTTGGCTTAGTAATAGTCTAATATGTTGTCTATGTGCTCAACGTGCTCGTCAAAGTCTCTGGTGCGACATTCAACAACATATTTTGTCAATGGGTCATGCTGAGATTAACAATAGAATGCTCTATAGAGTTGTGATCGAGCCTTTGTCAACAACAATTCTCAGGTGGTGTATGCCTACTATCTCTACAACTAGAGTCATGTGAATGTGAACTTTTGTCATGATATCTCCTTGATAATGCTTGAGCTTTTGATAGTTGTAAACCAACATCGACAATAAGTATCCCTTGAGATGACTCTAGAGTAACTGCGTTGCAAAACCGCTAACTGCATTGCAATATCAGTTGGAATCTTGTCTTAGTTTTCATCTACATCGAGGATCCTCGAGTTTGGTTGCTTTAAGGGGTTGAAAATGTTCAACAAAATCTCGTTAGCATTTAGTGCACCTAACGAAGCTTACGGCATTTAAAAAGATGAAACAGGAGGAATCGAGATAAGAGGTTGCTGAGGGGAATCATATATGAAGCCTAAGGGATCTTCTTTGATGAAAAAGATAATTGGTTAAGTGTTGTCCTAAAGAATGTGGATAGCTGATCAGAGATTGTTAATGGTGTTTCAAGTGTGATGTGCCTATGAACTGACCATTTAAGTAGAAATACTAGCAATTATAGTTGATTAGAGTTGGAAGAAAAAAACATTTACAATAGTACACTTGAGGAATTTTGAAAAAATCAAAGCGAAAATCGAGAGAATTAGAAGACAATTCTCATAGAGAACATCATTATTCTATAATGGAACGGAAAATATATGATAGGTTGATGATGACCACCGCGATTAAACTCCCTCTATGATGATTATGGTTCTCTAGTGATCATAGGGGGTACCTGCAAAAGATTAGCACTTTAATGCTAAATTCAATGTATAAATGAGGTGAAATTTTGCAGGTAAGAGTGAAAGTGTACCTGAGTGTAACTCAGAATCACACACACACACACAAACACACACACACACACATATCACATGCACGCACGCACACACGCGCGCTCACGCACACGCATACACGCGCGCGCACACACACACATGTACACATGCGTGCACGCACACAAACACACACATGCATGCGCGCGTGCGCACGCACACACACATGATGATTATAATTGTCTCTGATATGTCTCGCATAGTGTGCAGACGATTGCTAGATGTATATTAACAATGATGGTTTGAGGGGAAGTTATGCCTCTATCCAGTGTTCAAAATAAAGGTCTATTTTTCAATGGTGGGTGAACTTTGATAAGATTAGACCTATAATTTGACTAGTCTTAATACACTTTTTATCAACCCAAAACAACTAAATTTCTTAATACGCATAAAATTATCAAACACGGTTTATAATAACATAATCTATTCACACATCTTTAACACTTTTAGTTAGTCTAATAATTAAGTAGAATAAAAATCAATAAATAATAATATTAGTGAAAAAAATATTATGATAAAATGACAATTAACTTTACAATGAATTTTTTTTACTAAACTGGTAGATTGAAATTTTGAGAAATTCTTAGATTGAAACCAACATAACATATCAAATTCAAGAATAACCAATACAAAAGGGTCACATTATTAAAAATTAAATTAATAAAAAATTAGAGAATAATTTTTTTATTTCTTTTTATACAAACCAACAACCACTACTAGTCTCTTGCCGAAACCAAACACTACTAGTAAGAACATGATGAAATCATGAACTTTATTGAATGATTTGAAAATATTTTGTTTATAAATAAATGTATGAAAAAATCTGCACAAAACTAATCACTCAACAATATTCAACACTTGATATTTCGCATTTGTCACGAGGATATCATGTTAATGAATATTGGGGAAAATGTTGATTGCAAATATGACATTTGGTGCTTGATTTTGATTAAGTTGTTACAATAGATGAGAATTAGTTCTATTGATGCAGAGAAACGAGTATGATAATTGTTTTTTTTAAAGGAAGATGAGCTTGACATATTTTATGATAGAAAATTTGAAAAAGTTCTAAAACAAAAGAAAATGCTAGACAATTATGATAGAATAAAATATATTTTTATAATTTATTATAATTAATTTTCTATAATTATAATATTTTATTATAATTAATTTTCTGTAATCATGTTGTATCATAATTAGATAGTTGACCAAAAGATGTATATTCTATTCACATGAATGAGAAAGAGAAATATTTCAATTATCTTACACGAATCAATCCTAACTGATTTATCTCTCTCTCTCTATCTCTCTCTCTCTCTCTCTCTCTCTCTCTCTCTCTCTCTCTCTCTCTCTCTCTCTCTCTCTCTCTCTCTCTCTCTCTCTCTCTCTCTCTCTCTCTCTCTCTCTATATATATATATATATATATATATATATATATATATATATATATATATATATATATATATATATATATATATATATATATATATATATATATATAAGTGTCATCGTGTCAACCATTTTCTCCCCGCGTTGTCTCCGCCCTCGTCTACAGGGTTGTTGCGCCAACCTCTTTCTGATCCGCCGCCGACGAGCACATATCAACATTATGCAGGGGAGAAAACATGTTTTCTGCTCTTCCTCTGTCTGTGCTACTTCCTCTCGCACATCATGTCAAATTCTAAACACAGCGTCATCGTCGATGATGCTCATAAAACCACCATTGTCACTGGTGGTTCCGGCCAACCCAAGACCACCACACTCAAGAGTTTTTCACCCCGCTCTTGTCGTCTCAAATATAAGAATCACATTCCTATTATTCTTGAGATTGAAAAAGATCAATATGGAACATGGGCCAAATTTTTCCGCATTCATGCTCGCTCACATCGAGTCCTGCATCACATCATTCCATCTATAGGAAAAGCACCGCCAACCCCTACCGACGTTGAGCATGAATAATGGATCACTCTTGATTCCACCGTTCTTTAGTGGATTTATTCCATTATTTATATTGATTTACTTACCACTATTATGGAACTCGACTCCACTGCAATAGAAGCATGAAATCTTTTGGCATATATTTTTCAAGACAATTAAAACACTCGTGAGCAGGAGTTTTCCAATACTCGCATAGAGGATTTTCCAAATTTCTATGATTACTGCCATCGTCTTAAGATGATCTCTAACCAGTTGAGGACTGTCGGCGCTTTTGTCAACAATCATCGTCTAGTTCTTCAACTGATATATGGTCTTCAAGAAGCATATCACAATTTTGCCACCTTAATTCTCTAGAGCAATCCCCTTCCTGCCTTTTATTAGGCCTGCTTCATGCGCACTTTGGAAGAAACTGATATGGATAAAATCACAAGTAATGGTTCTCGCGTTGTCATGCACACAACTCAATAGCGGTCTCCTGATGACACCTCCCAACACGGAAACCAAAACTATTCCTGTAGCAACTAGGGTCGTGGTGGGGGTTGAGGATATCGTGGTGGCACCCAACCTGGTGCTCCTAACGCTCCTCTATTGTGGTCTTCTGCTTCTTGTCATCAACAATAGTAGTACTCATACTAGCAACCATAGGATTGGTCTCTACCACCATAGGTTATGCCTCCATGCACATATTCCATGTCTTAGTGGACACACGTCACTGGTCCTTCGAAACAGCTAGGCATTTTAGGACAGAGTCCTCGGGCGCATGCAACTACTATATCATCTTAGACACCTACAGACTTTGAAACCTCTATGCACACCATGTCTCTCCACACTCCTTACAATCAATGACACATGGATACTAGTGCAACATCTTACACGACAACATCACAAGGTAATCTCTCGTATTATTCTCCTTTAAGTAATTCAAATCAGAAAGTTATTATTGGCAGTGGCCATGGAATTCCAATTCACGGCACCGGACACACACAAATACCCATCTCTCACCAACCACTTAACTTAAACCATGTCATGCATGCCTCAAAAGTTATAAAAAAATTAATTTATATGCGACGCCTCACCACTAACAGCAATGTCTCTGTTTCCTTTGACCTTTTTTGTTTTACTGTATCTGATTTTTAGACGGGGATCCCTCTCATGAGACATGACAGTAGTGGCGATCTCTATCCAGTCACCACTCCTCCAATTTTGCCACTCTTACTTCTAGTCTCTGGAACAATCGTCTTGGTCACCCTGGCATTTTTGTTTTGCATTCCCTTCGTAGTAGTAAGTTTATATATTATGAACCTCTTATTTCTTCTACTATTTGTGACTCTTGCGTTTTAGGCAAACGTGTTAAGTTGTCAGTTTTTAATTCTCAAACTATAACTTTGACACCTTTTTATATTTTACATAGTGATTTATGAACGTCTCCGATATTAAATTATGTTGGTCATAAATATTATGTATTATATTTGGATGATTTTAAAAATTTCTTGTGGACCTTTCCTATTAGCCAAAAATCTCAAGTATTTGAATCATTCGTATGACTTACAAAACTTATTCGCACATAATTTTTGCAAAATGTAAAATGTTTTCAATGTGACAATGACGGTGAATACAATATTGAGCAATTTCGCAAGTATTGAACTGATCATGGTCTTTTTTTTCATTTCTCTTGTCCCCACACATCCTCACAAAATGGGAAAGCGGCACAAAAAATAAGAACCATTAAATAATATGATATGCACTATTCTAGTTCATTCTTCTCTTCCCACATCTTTTCGGCATCATGCTCTTCAAATGACAACTTATCTTTTAAACATTCTTCCACATAAAACACTTAAAAATCAATCACTAACACAACTCTTATATCACCGAGATCCCACCTACACACATATACGAGTCTTCGGTTGTCTATGTTATCATTTGTTTCCATCCTCTAACATTCATAAGTTTCAACCTCACTTTAATTCATGTATCTTTTTAGGTTACCCGCTGAGTCATAGAGCCTATAAGTATTTTGATTTGTTAAACAAAAAATTAATAATTTTGCGGCATGTTATCTTTGATGAAATCCAATTTCCCTTCACCAAGATACATTCCCTTTCCCCCTCACTCTTATAACTTCCTAACTGATGACCTACACTCTTACATTGTACATCAGTGGAAAATCACATGTTACGACCTATTGCAAATGACCAAATAACACCAACAACCACAACAAACCACCCAAATTCACCAATAGACCAACAACCACTATCTAACCTATCTTCGGCCAGCACAACATCGAGCCCTCGTCCCCTTCTCCCTCACCACCACTAACCCAACCAGTCATACCTTCACCTACATAAACTATCACCACCCGTAGCATGAAAGGAACTTTTAAACCCACAAGATATTCACCCTATCAGTCTCTAAACTTGACCACACCATTTCTCCCGTACCGAAAAACCAAAAACTAGCCTTATTCATCCCAAATTGGAATTTTACAATGCAATATGAATTTGATGCTCTTATTAGAAATAATATGTGGGATTTAGTTCCCCGTCTTTGTGATGCTAATATTATTTTATGTATATGGATTTTTAGGCATAAGAAAATTTTGTATGGTTCCTTTGAGCATTATAAGGCTTGTCTTGTAGGTGATGGTAGGTCACAAGTTGTAAGTGTGGATTATGATGAGACTTTCAGCCATGTGGTGAAACTCGCTACCATTAGAATAACACTCACCATTGCTTTATCCAAACTATGGCTCATACATCAACTGCATATACATAATGCCTTTTTATATAGAGATCTTCATAAGAGTGTTTACATGCATACACCGTTGGGTTTTCGTGACCCATACCATTCAAATTATATATGTCATTTGAAGAAGTCACTTTATGGTCTCAAGCAAGTGCACATAGCATGGTGCCAACGCTCTACTGACTATGTAGCCACCATTGGCTTCTGCCATAACACATCCACTACTACATATTACATATGTTACCATGATTGGGAGAAACTTTCTACTACATACGGTGGTCCATATTAAATTAAGGTGTGGTTGTATGTTCCCTATTTACTACCACTAGCTACTAGTCGTGGTAAGAACATTGTAGTGCCTAATATAGCACCGCACTTGTATAAAACAATTGTAGTAAAAGGTTGAGGTCAAGGATTTGATACCCAACTCTAGGATTTTTGCTAATTTCAATGCATCTCACCATGGTTCTATATCTCAACCGTGTTGAAAGATTTAGTGCATAACATTTCACTACGGTCCTAGATTCCAACTATGGTGGTATGCTTACTTGAGTTTATTATAACTTATGTGGAATGTTTATTTTACCAACTTCTTACCAAACATATAACCTTTAATAATATGACAAATTAAGTTATATTAGAAGAACAAATTACACTAATCAATGTTGTACGAGCTTTTTACAATCCATTATCTGCATTTTGCTTTTTAATGATTAGAAATTCTTTCAATGCTTGTGCTAACACTTTCTTCACCTCTATTTCATTTTTCAAAATATTATTTACTTTGTATACAAAATTATAGGTGGTGGAAGTGATAGTTGAAGAAGTAGAAGCATTGAATCAAGTTTTAACTGTTTAAGAGCAGGATATGAGTACTAGGCTGCAAAAAGCTCGTAAAACATTGATAAGTGTAAGTTATTTTTCTAATATAACTTAATAGCTCATATTATATTTTTCTAATTCAATTTGAATGTTATATATATTCAATAAAGCGTTGGAAAAACACTCAAACCACATATGATACAATAAAACTCATCTTCCATGACATGTTGACTGAACATAATGAAAGTTGCAATGTACAACAACATAAAACTTTCATCAACAACAACACACCTTAAACAACATACAACTTAGTTCAAACATAAGAGTTGAAGAAGATATTTTTAAGTTTTGTGAAGAAGTGGTATGCAATCGTTCATGGAGTAAGGATAAAGTGTGAGAGAGTGTTAGGGTTTTGTTTTATGAGAAAGATTGGTGTTCTGTCATGAAAGAGTGAATTCTAGCTTAAACATAGGTTATACTTCTCACCGCGGTTAATAAAAACGATAGTGACTAAATGTAGGTATATTTCAAAATGGTTGTCATTTTAGACCGTGGAGAAAGGTATTTTTATTTTAATCAACTATATTTATAACAAAGAAAGATACATGCACACTACCAATATTGGCATTTTAATTCGAAATTATTACACTTGTAAAAGGTTAAAATAGTAAATAGCAAATATCCTAAATTAATTCACTATTATTCAACCAAATCCTACCATGTGTCAAGTTCTACTTGACATTTTTTCAACTTTCATTTTTCCCCTATTCTCACTCTTTCATTCACCTTTTTCTCACTTTTTAAAATTTGAAATTTTAACTATTATTATTATTATTATTATCATTATTATTATTATTATTATTATTATTATTAGAGTGAGGATCAACTTACTCCAAGAATAAGTCTTTTTAACTTACTCCAAATCATAGTTTTTAAATTAAATTTAATCTAATGGTTAATTAAGTAAAAATATTAATTAATCATTAGATTAAATTCAATTTAAAGGATATGATTTAGAGTAAGCTAAAAAAAATTCCTCTTAGAATAAGTTGATCTTCACTATTATTATTATTATTATTATTATTATTATTATTATTATTATTATTATTGTCCCTTCTATCAATTCCCCTATTATATTACAACTATCTCTCCCCATATTTAACTTTTTCTCTTTCTCTTTATCTTTTATTCACTTGCTTCTTCATTTGTCACATCATTCACTTTGCATTATTTTAGACTGTTATATTAAAAATTCAAAATTTAAATCTTTTATAATTTTTCCACATTTTTATAATTCAAATCTTCTCTAATTTTTCTCACACTTTCAAATTATCATTTAAGTATTTTAATAAAATTTTATTGTAAAGACTATTTTAATTATATACTGCTAAGTTTACAGTTATATAAATGTGAATTTGAATTTACTTTATTTTTTGTTTTTAGGATATATTTAATCAATTTTATTTATTTATTATCATTAAAGATACTAATTAATCTATTTTTCAATTTTAATATCATTATCTATTTATTTTATTAGTGTCATATCCCAATTTTATCCGGACATTTTAAATTTTTAAGCAATCAGTTTTGTTTTGTTTTGTCCGGAATAAATTTCAATTTTCCAGACAAACAAGTGAAATCAACTTTTTAACCGCGCGTAAAATTAGAGAACAGTGTTTTCAGGTTTGGGTCTGCAACTGTCTGTTTTATTGATCTACATTACGCATAGTTTAGTTTGGTGTATTCATTCAAAAAATTTGCATCTTCGCACGTTCGCATTTTGATCATTTGAACCTTTTTATCCGGGTATTTTTAACTGTAATATTTGATTTGTGAATGTTTGTTCTATTGAACTATATTTCGCATAGATTATTTTAGTGCATTCATTTTTTTTCATGTTCGCGCATTCGCATTTTGTTCGATTTAATTTTTTTTATTTCGATTTTTTAATCAAAATAATTAAGAAAAATAAATAAGAATAAAAAATAATTAGTTTGATTTTATTTGTTTTTGTTAAAAATATTTGTGATTTAATAAGACTCATTTTCATTACTCAATAATATCCAAGGATAGTATTGATATTAAATAAAAAAACAAATAGAAAAAAGAGCAAAAAGGCTGAAAGAAGAATCTTCTTCTCTCTTCTTCGCAACCACCCTCGCCAACTCACAGCCACAATTATATCCTCCTTTAGCTCACGTCTCTTTCCGTCTACCACACCAACAACTTTTCCTCATTTTCTCAGCCGACCACACCACTGAACTTCCCTTTTTCATCATCTTCACACGATTTCTGTCACCTCTTCCACCAAGCCATCACTATAATGCCACCCTTAAACCGTTGGTGCAACCCCTTTATCCACCATCCGTTTCAACTCATACTCCTTTTATCTCCTTCACAAACTGCGACAAACTCATCCTTCAAACTCGCTCCACCACCTTCCTTTCTTCAAACCATCATTTCCTTTGTGTTCCACTGAAAAAAACAACTCTCACCAGTGATGCCTTCTAACCACCCTTTGCCTTCATCCCTCTTCAGACCACCAACAGCAACACACAACCACCATCCTCCACCACCATACCACCACCTGCAAATAACATTTTAGCATTGATCCCTCATCCCCACGTTGCGTATAATTTAACACGTGCACGTTACTTGTTTGATCACTTTTTTATTCATTTGGGATGAATTTCATATTGGTTATGATTGTTATATGCACGTTATTTGTCCTATCAATTTGTTGTGTGTGTATGTGCGGTATTGTGTTTTATACAATTTATGGCGCTAAGTCACGCCCACGAGTTAGAATTCACGCCCCTGCATTAGAATTTGCATCCTCGCATTATAATTCACGACCCTGTATTAGAACTTGCGACCTCGCTTAGAATTCGCGCCCTCATGTTAGAATTTTCACCCTAGCGT
This sequence comes from Lathyrus oleraceus, assembly GCF_024323335.1. Lineage (NCBI taxonomy): Eukaryota > Viridiplantae > Streptophyta > Magnoliopsida > Fabales > Fabaceae > Lathyrus > Lathyrus oleraceus. The sequence goes on from NC_066585.1 coordinate 230,444,832, forward strand.
TAGAACTCGTGTCCTCGCGTTAGAGTTTTTCCCCCCGCGTTAGAGTTTGTGCTCTAGCCTTAGAACTCGCGATCTCGCGTTACGATTTGCGACCTTGCCTTACAACTCGCGCCTTTGAGTTATTTTTCAAACATTTTCACCATTTCAAAATCATAATCAAACCATTTTTCAAAATCAATCAAAACACTTGATCGATATCAAGTTCTTTTTTAAACTTAAGCGTTTCGAAAGCTTTTTCGCAATAAACAATCGGTTGAAAAATGATTAGTTGGATATAATTATCCTACCTAGCCTCTGAGTATTTGGATAATGGTCGTACTTAGCTTAAGGTTCGAGTACTCGTCTTCCATTCAAAAACACATTAAATAACCAAATCTAGTTCATTCGTTCGTGGACAAAAAACATTAGTTGGACGTAATTATCCATCATAGTACCGAGTATTTGTATGATGGAGGTACTTAGCCTCTCGTGAAAATACTCGTCATCCGTTAAAGAAATGTGACTTAATTCTTCTCACAAATTTCATAAATAACTTGGATCAAAGAGATTAGATGGACATAGTTATCTACCCTAGTCCCTAGCATTTGGATGATGGTCGTACTTAGCCTATCGTTCAAGTATTCGTCATCCACTCGAAAATATACTCAACCAATCAAACTTATCTTTTCTCGCCCCCACGCGATCGAAAAACTTTTCACAAACGAACAATGTTTTATATGTTCTATAGTGATACAAACAAACGCTTAAGCCTCCCCTAGAAGAATACAAGCAAACATTTGACTGCTAGAATGCAAACTAAAATATATGTTCATTAAAATCAACCAACAAGCACTCATTTGTTACCAAGAACTACGTAGCTTTGAGTTCCCCCATCGCACTTGGGGATACGTAGGATCGATATCCAACGTCTCGTCAAGCATTATAACAATAAAACCCCAAAATGTCATTTTTCTTGAAAGAACTATGCAACTTTGTATTCTTCACTGCACCTGAGGATACGTAGGAGCAAGACTCGCAATCTTGTCAAGCACCCTAATAAAAAACTTTCTTTAGTCCTTTTTTCCTCTCAAATCTTTCAATAGCTAGAAGGAAACAATAAGGGAAGCTAACATTCTATTCACAAATCTCACTAAATGGTTACATTGAGTACAACGGATGTGAGGGGTGTTAATACCTTCCTCTCGTATAACCGACTCTCAAACCCAAATACGATAGCGAAAACCATTTTCTTTTTCTTTTTAGTGTTTTATCAATATTTTTCCTTTCCCTTTGGAATAAATAAACTCTGGTGGCGACTCTATTATCATCTCGAGCGTGCGTGTGGTCATTTTTAGCGCCACGACAATTAGGCAACTAACTTTTCATCTCACAGGTCTCTATCATCACAATATCTTATTTTCAAACGTGAAAGTTTCTCTTTTTTTTCTTTCTCCATCTCGCGGCTCTTTTTTTCTTTCTTTTTGTATGATTATTTAGTATAATTGAGTTTATTTGATAATTATTCATTTTACAATCATGTAACTTATTTCAAATTTTTATGTGAATCTAAATACTTTTAAGAAAATTAACAATTTATTTTATCAAATTGAATAATACTCAATATCCCTTCAGAAAATTAATAATGTTCACAATCCAATAATTGTCTTTATTCGAGAGATAAAATTCTAATTTTCAAACCATAATTGAAGAGAGTCGGTTATGTTTCAACTCACAGTTCACTATCAACATAATACCTATTTTATTTTAATCAACAATTATCTTTATTTGAGAGACAAATTCTTATTTTTTTTAAATACCAAATGCCTTTTTTCTCTCTATCTCACAAGTCCCTTTTTCTTCTTCTTTTTGTATAGTTATTCAAGACAATTGAGTTTATATGATCACTATTCATTTTACAATTAAGTAACCATTTTAAATTTATACGTGTTTCTAAATATATTTTATATCATATTAAATAAATTTACCCGTGCGGATGCACATGGATTTAACTAGTATAAATAATAAATTATAAGTGACACACCCATTTTGTAATCAAAAAAGGAAAATTATTGGTGTTGAGATTCAAAATCTATAAGCCTTAACATATGACTACAGTTATTATATGGACAGTAATGAAATGTCTTTTAATAAAATAAAGAAAAATGCATACACCTAAATAAGAGTTATTACTTTGGTTGGCTTAATAGCCAAGTTAATAGCATGTTACATTAGGTGTATTTTGCAGTATTGATGAGACCATTACTATTCATATATCAACATAGTTCTGACATGACCTAAATTCTTCAATATGTAGATGACATCATCCTCATTACCTCTACTCATGCCCTTTGCAATCCAATTATGTTACTCTTAGCATTTGAGTTTGTGATGAATGATCTAGGTCTCCTGAGTTATTTTTTGGGTATTGTTGTATCTCGTCACCCTGGTGGCATCTTCCTAAGTCAAAAAACTTATGCCTCAGAGATCTTTGAACGTGCTGGAATGGCATCCTACAAATCGTCAGTCACTTATGTCGACACCAAGAGTAAACTCTACACCTCCTTCAGAATGCCTTATGAGGATTCATCCCTATATCACAGTCTTGCAGGGTCTTTACACTATCTCACTTTCACTAGACCTAATATATCATACGTGTTTCCGCAAGTTTGTCTTCACATGCATGCACCTAGCACGAAAGACATGCTTGCCCTCAAGTGCATTATGCGTTATGTTCAGGGTACCATACACTTTGGATTACATTTATCGCCATCCCCAATTAAAAATCTTATCTCATATAGTGACATTGACTAAGGTGGGTGTCTTGACATCAGACGCTCTACATCCAGTTACTGTGTTTTTCTATGTGACAACCTTATCTCTTGGTCTTCTAAAAGGCAGCCTATCCTCTCTCGTTCTAGTGCTGAAATTGAATATAGGGGTGTTACAAATGTTGTCTCTGGATCGTCTTGGATTCATAATCTTCTCATGGAGCTCTATTTTCCTATTTCTCAGGCCACCTTGGTGTATTGTGACAATGTTAGTGTCATCTATCTCTCTGGTAATCTTGTGCGACATCAGCGTACCAAACATATTGAGATGGACATTCATTTTTTTGGAAAAAGCTAACTCGTGGTCAGGCATGTGTCCTACATGTCCCCTTCAGGCACCAGATCACATACATTTTCACCAAAGGACTTCTTCGCATTTTCTTTGATGATTTTTGGATTAGTCTAAGCGTCTGTAAACCTACCACTTTAACTATGGGGGTGTGATAGAATATAATATTTTGTTATAATTTGTCATAATTAGTTTTCTATAGTTAGAATATTTTATCATAATTAGTTTCTTGTAATTATGCTGTATTATATTTAGATAGTTGACCAAATGATGTATACATACTTTCTATGTACCATATTATAAACAAATTTAATTTTGTAGAATAATTAATGTATTTGATCTAAATATAGATTAGCTACATCAATCATCCAATGAATCTAAAAAATTAAATTTGCTTATAATATAAAAGAGACATGAATGAGAAAGATAAACATTCTAATTATTTTTCAATTTCCATTTTAATTTTAATTGTTTCTTTGTTATTGAATGATGTGTTTTTAACTTAAAAAAATATTTACTTGTCCTATTTTATTATTTATTTTTCTAAATAATTTATTGGCTGAAATCATTTTTTAAAAATAAAAAAATGAGATCCTGCAAATCCGAACTGAGACCCTTGTATTTAATGTTCATTCACATACATCAACTTAATAGACTTAGGTGTAGGCAAGAATTTCTCTATAATTTTAATGATTTATTAGGGGATTTGATGGTCATGCACAAATTATCATCCAATAAAAATATATCATTTCGCCATTTCATATCAGTATTTTAAAAATTTTAATTTGACTTGACGGAATGTGTGATTGTAATTGATTAAAAGTAGAAAATAAATTTACACTTAGAGAATCATCCATTTTCTCTTTACTAGAAACTTTATTCATTTATTTCAGCATTTAAAATCAAGAAGGGTGATATTGTCCTTTTACACAGACTTGCGCAACATATATATTTTTGTCCTCCGCTGTAAATGTAAGACGGACATGATTTTGGGAACAAAACAACAATTTGTCAAATCGTTTGTTCGATGAACGGAGTAAAACAAAGATTGCTACACACCCTGCGTGTCGATGTCCCAACCGAATCACTGAAGAGAAAGGCATTGGAATTGGAGAAGAAAAGGAAGATGAGGAATTCCAAAACCAAGGACCAGTTCATCGTTCCGGTACCCGAATCCTTATCCTACCTCGATACCGCCACCATGCCCATGATCGTCGTTGCCGTTGGCGTTGCAATATTCGCCAAACTCCTCATGATGGTATACGTTTTATTCTCTCAACTTCATTTTTGCACATCACCTGTTCGATCATATTACTAACAGAAACTAGTCATTAATGGGTTGTAATGGTGTGACAGTATGATGAATCTAGATCTCAAGAGCTGTTGGAACGCAAGATAAAGAATTCTCCAGAGGGTCAAGGCTCTGTGAGAATGCTCAGCCGTGAGGAGTGGGAGAAGATTCGGGAACTCCCGCCCAGAACTCCATTTGAATCCAAGTTTTCCCGTCCTAATTCCAGAATCAGAACTGGAGAACCATTGCGTCTGGTATCAATCTTTCTCTTACTGTTTTTAATTTTACTGCTAAAGTCACACAGGAGACAATGCTGATAGATTGTGTAGGGAGTTGTAATTAAACACAGTCACTTCTATTTTTTTTAAAATTATTATTTATAGGTGATTATATGTTGCTGTTAGTGTCATATACAGTGTTGGTGTCGATGCTTGATAGTTGATGACATCCCACTAACTAGATATTCTTCCACTTCCAGACCTAACATGTTTTCATTGGACTAACGTAATGCCATCGAGTGTCATTATCTATGGGAGTTAATAGAATTTGAGACGAGATTAATCTTAAGCATGTAGTAACTCTACATGATCGATTCATATTAGGTTTAGGTAAAACATATGTTAATCTTACATGTTTACATTACAGAAAATCAGATCCTTTCACTTTATACACACACGAGTGAGACTTGCTCAGCTCATAAGAGTTCTTCTATGAAATTTAATCACAAGGAAAGCATTTCATTTTGTGGCTGAAGTCTCTTTGTTTCCTGTATATAGGAGGACTTAAAGGATTGGACAATCGATGCTTTTATGGATGGTGTTGCAAGAGCTGAAGAGTACGGTAAACGCCGTAATACTAAGTAATTTAAGATGTCATAAGCTTAACCTTTGTATTACCCTGTTGGTTAAGTTTATTAGATGTTGTGGTGATTTCTGTTATGAGGTGGTGTTTAATCATATTAACTAGCTCAATTACCTTCTTTTTCAATCTGGAAATCGCATGAACTATTTGGCAAACATGTAACCAAATGCAAAATGGTATATCTTTATGTAATCGTGTTCTTATATGCTCTTTTAAGACATATGAAAGATGTAGATAATTTGACCATTGACTGGAAGGTGCCATATGAAAGAGTGGCTCAACACTGATATAATCACAATGGCCAAAACAATCTCTGTTATTCTTCTATTCACAACTTAGTAACTTTGGGGACTGTCTGGGAATACCATTTTCTAACCAATAATCATGATCTAAGAAGCATATTAAGTGTTAAGACTCCCACGATGGACAATATATGACTTAAAATGGGACTCTACAAGTAGGTTTTGTAGGGATGAGTTAGACTCAACCATATTTTTTAACAAAGTATTAGAGTCTTGTTTACGATTCAGTAAGTTAAATGTTATTAGATTTTCGTTATTGGGTCACTCATCATTTATTTTTATATTCCTGATGTTTAGTTCTGAACACGAGGGTGTGTGTTAAGAGTGTCAAATAGTGGATTAATTTGATCGAAGAGTAAAGAAAAACATGGAAAAATACTATTTCTTACTAAATTATATATCATTTGCACATTCAATTTGTCACAAACAATTTGTTATAAATTATAAATTATATGTTTTTTTATTCATTACTTTCTTTCTCTAATTCCTTTAATCTCTATTTCTCATATTTTTATTAACGGTATTTTGTACGGTTATTCTTAATTATTTTTCCTATAAAATTGAAAGTTTAAGATAGATGAAGAAATGTTTTATTGTGACCTCGCTGTCGGAGTTTTATCTTTATGATGTATTAGATGTAGAGTTTTATCTTTATGGCGTAGACTTTGGTAAATGTAAAATAAATATTAAATAAATATTTTTTATTATTTTATATTTTCAAGTTAGTTCAACCGTCAATTTTATAAAATACTATTTAGTTTACATGTGATCAACTAGTTTATCATATATCCATTATAAATTCACATGTTGCAAGTAAGTTTAACAATGATCTGTTTTTTATTTTTATTTTTGAGTCGCTATATAAAAAGTGAAAGATATAATAATGAGAATCAAATTAAATAATTTAATAGATGACAAGTTTAGAAGATAATTTTTTAAGGGATTAATTACTATACATTGTGTAAAAAGTTTTACACTATCGATTTATCACCATCACCCATTTGCATTATTTTATAGATTTTTAAAATAAAAGTCAAATTTGTTTCAACATTCAACGTCTATGATTACCTGACAGTGTAAAATCCTTTTACACTGTCAGTGTATTTCAATTAAATCTATTTTTTAATGCATCTATTTTTTAATGCATCTTATATATTTTTATTGTACAATGCAAATTTGTAAAAGGATTTAATTGAAATACGCTGTCAGTGTAAAACGATTTTACACCGTCAGTTAATCTTAGACGTTGAATATTGAAATAAGTTTGATTTTTATTTTAAAAACCTATAAAGTAATGCAAACGGGTGATGACGATGAATCGACAGTGTAAATTTTTTTACATCGATAGTGCATAGTAATTAATCTCTTTTTAAAAATGCATTTTGTTTTTCGAGATGTATCTCTTGACACATTTCTTACATATTTAACAAATGTCATTTTGAGAGACGTCCTACAAGTTGAGTTATTTTTAGAGATTAATTACTATACACTGTCAGTGTAAAAAAATTTACACTGTCGATTCATCACCATCACCTGTTTGCATTACTTTATAAGTTTTTAAAATAAAAGTCAAACTTATTTCAATATCCAACGTCTATGATTAATTGACGGTGTAAAATCATTTTACACTGTCAGTGTATTTCAATTAAATTCTTATTTTTATTCAAAAGATACATCTCCGGAACATTTTAAGAAATACATTATTTATTTACTAGCTCAATACAAATTACGGAGATGCATATCTGAAATTATGGGAAGGATCTTGAAATTTTTTGTCACATTTGCATGTCAGATATTTTTGGAGATGTATCTCCGAAAATATCTGATAAAAGAAGCAGCTGCATGATCATACAACCATTGTTACCATAGTTGGTTTTCAACCAAACCCTTCACTAAAAAATCATATATTTTCAATCCAATTTTTCACTCCAAATCTCCATTCTTTTGGTTCATCACATCATAGGAAGCAAAATAAGATAGAATTTCAGGTAAAAATCTTTCATTTCATTATGCACTGCTCACATTAATCATGCCTTTTTTCTGGAAAAAAATGCGTCCGAAAATGTATCTCCGGAACGAGTATGAACTTCTTCGGAGATGCATATTCGAAAGTTGTATGTGTTTGATTTCCAAGTCTGTCTTGAGCAGCAACACTTATATACTGTTATGGTTTTAATTGTTTTCATTAGATATGGTGCACCCCAATGTTTTCTCAAAAGAAGTTGTTTCTGCGAATGTCCAAGGTGTTGTTGTGAAAGCGGTAGATGTTGGCAACCAATTTAAAAGCAAGCAAGAATTTGAATCTCGTGATCAAATGCTTCAATGGATTCGTACGGAGGCCTCTAAACTTGGATTTGGTGTGGTTACTGGAAGGTTTGATAATGGTTCGGATAAAAGATGCGTTTTTGTGACAATGACACGCGAAAGAAGCAGGAAATACAGAACTCCTCTCCGAAATTTTAAAAGAGACGACACTGGTTCTAGAAAATGTGAGTGTCCGTTCAAGGTGCATGGTTACATGTTGACAAACAAAAACTGGAGATTTAATGTGATATGTGGTTTGCATAACCATGATTTGTGTGAAAAATTAATCGGTCATCCTAGTGTGCGTTGGCTCATGCCGAAAGAGAAGGAATGTTTTGCTGACATGACCTTGAATCTGGTTCAACCAAAAAATATGCTTGCAACATTGAAACGAAAACGATCTAGAATTATATCAAATATCAAGCAAGTGCATAATATTTTGTACCTAACTAGCAAGGTGCTTATGGGGGATAAAACTGAGATGCAACAACTCTTGAAACTGTTGTATGATTACAGTTACGTGTCTAGGTAGTGAACGTGCGAGGATGGAGTTATTGTTAGAGATATATTTTGGACTCATCTTGATTCCATAAATTTGTTCAACATGTTTCCTACGGTGCTCATACTTGATTCAACCTACAAAAATAACAAGTATAGACTTCCATTATTGGAGATGGTTGGTGTTACCTCAACTGAGAAGAAATATTCTGTTGGGTTTGCATTTCTTGGGTGTGAAAAAGAGGACAACTTTACTTGGGCCTTAGAGGTGTTTCGGACACTGTTGAAGGATCAAGGTGAGATGCCTAAAACGATTGTTACCAACCGCGATACTGCATTGATGAATTCGGTTGCAAATGTATTTCCTTCTTCTAATGAATTACTTTGTAGGTATCATATAAGAAAGAATGTGAGAAGTCAGGTTAAACCCGCGGTAGGGACAAAACTGATAGAGTACAAAGATGGAAAAATGGTGAAGGCGGGTGTTGTTGTGGAAAAAATAATGCATGCATGGAATCGTATAATAAATTCTTCAACAAAAGAACTATATGTCGGTTTTGTTATGCAATTCAGAAAAGTGTGTGAAAAGTATCCAAATTTGTTGAAATATGTTGAAAGTATAATTCTTGACCAGGTGAAGGAGAAAATTGTTTGTGTATAGACTGGTAATGTTCGACACCTTGAAAATAAAATAAATAACAAATTTGAGTCTACCGATGCTACTTTGAAAAATTGGTTGGGAAATAGTAAATGTGATTTATGTAGAGACTGGGACTCCGTGAACCACATGATTCAAAACCAGTATAATGAGATACAAACATCATTTGGTCGGAGCATCACAGTTTTGGAACACAGATTTAAAGACAACACCTTATATTGTCAGTTGGTCGGTAACATTTCTCGGGCAGGTTTGAACTATATTTTTCACGAGGCTAAACGAGCTGATAATGTAGGCTCCGATAGCATAAAGTATGGATGCACAATTGTGAAAACATGTGATCTCCCATGTGCTTGTGTTATTGCTAGAAAGGTGAAACTTGGTGACCCAATAAAAATGGGACGAGGTTTGCACTCATTGGAAGAGACTTAGGTTTGATGATGACGGTGTCATGAATGACGATAAATCGAATATATCTATTTTGACCAAATGAGAAGTGATACAAAAGAGATTTTTGAAAGCCGATGACAACATGAAACTCCACATAAAAGAACAATTGAGGAAGATTGTCTATCCGGAAACCATCGACATGAAACAACCCTCTTAATCGGTAAAAACAAAAGGTGCTCCAAAGAAAATGAAGCCTACACCGAATGACAATTCGACTACACGGTTTCCTTCATATTTTGAACATGTTGACAAAGTTTTTCCCAACTCACCAACTCTAAAATCTCAAAAAAAATATTGTCAAAGAAGCTCGCATTAGCAAACCACCTCTGACGCCGCCTCTGCCAAAGATTTCATTCATCGACGAGATGTTGGCTTTTATGCACAAATATATTGAGTGGATCATCAATGTTGTAGGGGACGGTAATTGTGGTTACCGAGCCATTTCAGCTTTACTCGGTAAAGGATAAGATAAGCATACACTTCTCTGCCATCAACTTATCCAAGAGTTGAAGACGCATAAAGAATCACACACACGGTTGTACGTAAAGAAAGAAAATTTTGATGAAGTTTATGAGTCTCTTGTTCCTTGCCTTAGCGGTTCGAAACCGGAGGAAAAATGGATGCGCTTCCATGAAATGGGTCACCTAAGATAGAGTGTTTGTTGACCTGACACGCTACGGTTTTTCGGAAACCTTTTTCCCACTGCGCACCACCCCAACTTAAAATCCAAATGATTGTAGCATGTGTATTGGGTGATTTTCAAATCAAGTCATTTTATTCAAGTTTACTTGAAATCAGGATGCCCTATACCACTTACATCACCTGAGTGGACGATTCATTCAACCATAAAAGTCGAGACTTGGTTAAATCATTTTATGAAAATGATGCAAGAATTCGTGAAATTGAACAATATTGAAAAATAATCAAATGCACAAAAGTCCAAGGGGGTACCACCAATAGATTTAGCTTGCGACATATGTTTTGATTCCTTTTAATTTCTTATTTTACCGGACAAATAAATGTATGTACTTGTGTCTTAATATAAATGAAGTGTTATATATTCACCAGTTGTTTATATTTTATCTTAATGCATTTTTTATCTTCCCCATAACAACATTTGTGTTTTTTATAAATGAAAAAACATGTTATGTTTTAGGGTTATGTTTTGAAACTAGTTCAAGAGAAGTTTCAGAGATGCATCTTCGGAACAAGATAATAGGGTGTGGTTTTAGAGATATATCTCCGAAATCAGCATGCCATCTACTGAATGGTCCATAATGATCTATGACTTCTATAAATTATGGTGCTCTTCTGTCATATTTCACACACACTGAAAATGTCTCAAATGTCACAAATAAACATTGATTGGTATGTCCCAAATATCTCGTTGTCCATCTCTAAACCCGGGTACACCTTCAAGCTCAACAACTTCACCTCCCTCGAAGATATCAAATACGAAATCCAGTATCTCCTACCTTACGGAGACAATCGAAAGATTGTGAAGCTCGAGTACCGTTCACCGTCGATTGACAACGAAGGGAATATTGAGTTTAGAAAATTTGAGCTCAAGACGCAAGCGGGTGTAAGGGCTATGTGGAATACGTTTTTCCGCTTCAAAACAAAATTTCGACTCGAGTTGGAAGCAACGATTTCAAGATCGGGCGAAGATATTCTGAAGATGTTGAAGCGTTCACCTGGATATTGAAGTGTAATGTTGCATTTTATGTTGAACTCTTCTATGTAATCCTAATTTTATTTTATGAATCTTAATTTCAATTTGGAAAATTACATGTTTTTGGATCTGATACTGATGCATCTATCTTACGGAAATGTAACTACGAGATATTTCTGGAGATGCATCTCTGAAATAAAATAAACCAAACAATAGGGCATCACTCTGAATGGTCTTACTTGAGTGTGTGTTAGGGTGCGTTCGAAGATGTATCTTCGAAAACAAGGGGCATTTGTGGAAATTCACATGGTGCAATAGAAACTTATAGGGTGCGTTAAGAAATGGCCAATATAAAATCTGTATACAGACAAAAATTCAAACAAATAAACTAAATACAAAAAAATAAGTAAATGAATAACATGATTATTTGTTGACTAAATTCTGTCAAAAAGATGTATGATGTAAAAAAAAACGTATGATGTTTTTTTAATAGTTTTTTCAGGTTTCATTTATATTCATGGATTAATGTGTTTATTTTAACTTTAAAAAAATTTACAACTGGTAGTATTTCATGAATAACTTGAATAATGTCTCACATTTTATTAGGAATATTAATATTACAATGTGATACTCGAAAAAAAATTAATATATCCTTAAAGTGGTAGTGACGATACTTTTGACTTTTAAACTCTATTGCATTTTTTATTTAACCTCTTTAGTTTATAGTTTTATATGTTTGTACCATTGTCTCATTAACTTGATGAGTGGATATAAAAGGATCATTTTTACCATCATCTCAAATATCACAATTCATTTTTTTTAATAAGATTTGTATTTTTTCTTTCTACTAAGCATATCATTCACCTTTGAAAGATGGATGTTTATTTAATGAATCGTCTGAAGTCACCATTTCTCTTAAAACGATTAATCGATACATAAGAATTAGACTCTAATACCACTTATTGACCAAATGATTTCAAACACAATAGGGATGAGTTATGATTTAATTTTTTTTCCAAAAGAATCAACATAAAAACAAATTTTTGAGTTAAGTTGTAAGAAAAGAGTAGAAGAAGAAGAGAATAGATAAACAAAATAAATAAAAAGTTTTGAGATAAAGAAAAGTGTGCACACCAAATTTGTCTTAGTTCGACCCAAAATCATGATGTCTACGTCTAGTTCCCAAGAGTAGCTAGCACCTTAATATTTTTCACTTTCAACCAAGCTTTTAACACAAGTTCAACTCACAATCTTTAGACCAAATTTTTATCTTAGATTCAACTAGTAATATTTTACATCAGATTTTTATCATAGATTCAGTTTTAAACATTTTTATCTTACAATGTTGAAGCGAATAATTCAATCTTGTTTCTACAATAATATTATAAAGACAACAATGACCATGCAGTATTCTATATAGTGGTTTCTCTCAATATTAAAAATATATGTATAAAGTGTATAAAAATTATAATAGAGTGATAAAAGAAGAGAATGTTTTTCTTATTGTTGGTTTGTTTTCAAATAAGCATAAGCCTTATATGGAGAATGACCAAAATTGATCCATAATTGATTATGACAATACTATATTCGATTATGCAAAGGAGTTTTAGGAAAGTTTTGTACATATCTAAACCATAATCAATTATACTCAATCAACTATCAATTATTCAACGAGACACGTCTCATAATCGATTATACTACGACTATAATTGATTAGAAGGAAAACGTTTCATAATCAATTATCTATCCACAATAATCTATTATGCTTTAATTAAAAAGCTTGTTTCTTCCTTTTTTTAATGTGGTTTTTAGAAGCTTTTTAAAAAGCTGAAATTTGAAAATAATTGTTGTGAGTGAGCGTGTATATATGTTAGCATTAAGAGGGCTACACATTATATTATAATACAATCTTAAATAAAGTAAAAACTCTTAAACTTTAGATGAGAGATGTGGTTTAAGATTTTGGTCCATTCCACGATGATGTTATAGTATTTGATCTTTGTTGAGATAATAATCAAAATCTTTATTTCATGTTTTTTTTTATTTAGATCCACTCTTTGATGATGTTCATATTATTTGATTTTGTTAAATCAATCATCAAACAAATTTGTACATAGAATCACAAAATTCAATATAAACATATTGAATTCTCTCCCTAATGATTCTTATATATCTCAAGTGTTTATAATATGTTTTCAAGCTTAGAATTGCGTACAATTTATAATTCATATCAACACAGTTTTCTCATATTCTTGCCCAATGATCTTACAAAATTATTTTAAATAAAGATATAAAATACAACAATATTTGAATCATATCAGAAGTTTTGACTCGAATCATCCTATAAAGAAGTCAAAAATATGACTTTTTTATATTTATTGTTTAAATCACACTATAATATGATTCGAATCGCATCAAAATGCTTAAAAACTCATATTTGAAGGCATATTTACCATAAATATCAATATCCACTTCAAATTAGTAGAGATGCTTAATATTTAACCTATCAACCTCTTGTTTCTCTCTCTAACTTGGAATTCCTCGTCAATAAAATTGGTAATAATTCAAACAATGCTTAAATTTTGATATAGATAATAATTTGGTGAACACATTAATCGTGTTGTCTTTGGAAACAACTTTCTCAACAAAGATTTTTAGATTTTATATCTGTATAATGAAGTAAAGTCATATATTGTTGTACTTTGTCCTTCCATGATACAACTTTTGATTTTACAAATGAATTTCTCTTTGATAATCACAATATGCACCTTTGCTGAAAACCTCCCAAAACCTATGGAGAATTTCAATCAATCTTGAAGAACAAGATTATTATTACCCACACAATAACAACGAAAAGAGAATAACAATGGAGAAAGAAAGTAAAGAATAATGAAGAAGAAGAGTAATAAAATTCTGCAGAGTTTTTCTCTGCCCACAAACTATGGGAAACTTCTGATTCACTTTGCAACTGCAAAATACTGTGAATTACAAGTGTTATGAATACTCTATTCACTTATATTACAAAATAAGGGTTACTCAATCTATTTATAGATTTAGGTTAACTTGGACCTCAAGGCAAAGCCCAAAACTATAAAAGCCTAAAATTATAAAAGCCCAAAATAGCTAATACTACTCAACACACTAGGTGGTTCGACACTTCCTTGCTTCTATCGAGCAACCTGCTTTGACACAAGGAATTAAAATTCAATACACCACCTAATTCATTGTGTCTAAGCTATCTACATTCATCATAACTCTTAGTCTTCTAAACACTTCGACCTGCACTCCCTTCGTCATGATGTCTGCAATCTGATTCTCAGTTCTGCAGTGTTCCACTTTCATCTTCCCATCTGCTACCTGCTCTCGAAGATAATTGAACCTCATTTCGATGTGCTTGCTTCAACCATGTGCTATCAGATTCTTCACCAAATTGATAACTGACATATTGTCGATCTTCATGGTAATTGCTCCATGACTCTTCGTTGTTATCTCTTCGACCAGATTCACCATCCATGTTGCTTGACATGCACAAAGAGAAGCAGCTATGTATTCTACTTTGCACGATGATAATGCCACTACTGGATCTTTTCTCGAACTCCAAGAGACTGGTGCACCACCTAGCATAAACACATAGCCCGTTGTGGATTTTCGATCCTCAGCATCACTACACCAACTTGAGTCGGTGTATCCCACTAATTTGCATTCTTTTCCTTCATCAGCTACAGGAAACAAAATTTCATAGTCGAGAGTTCCTTTCAAATACCTTAGTATCCTCTTCGCTGCTGCTAGATGTGATACCTTTGGCTTATGAATGAACCTACTCACCACACCTACACTATATGTTAAGTCAAGCCTTGTATGACACAGGTATCGAAGTGACCCAATAAGTCTTCTGTATTGAGTTGGGTCGACATCATCTTCATCTGAATCCTTTGACAGTTGTAATCTGGGCTCAGCTGGAGTCGAAGTTAGGTTGCAATATTGCATTTCAAATCTCTTGAGAATTTCTCTTGCATACCTTCTTTGGTGTATCATCAAACCTCTACCACTCTTGTAGAATTCGATGCCAAGGAAATATGAAATGTCACCAAGATCTGACATTTCAAATTCCTTGTTAAGATCACCTTTGAAGTCTTCGATCTCCTTCTTGCAACTACCTGTTACCAACAGGTCATCAACATAAAGGCATAGTATAAGCAATTCATTCTTGCTTCTTCTTACATATAATCCATGTTCAGATTTGCACTTCATAAATTCCTTCTCCCTTATAAATCCATCCATCTTCTTGTTCCAAGCTCTTGGAGCTTGTTTAAGTCCGTACAGGGCTTTATGCAGCATGTACACTTTTCTTTCTTCGCCATGTTTCACAAACCCAGCTGGTTGTGCAACATAAACTTCTTCTTCTAAGGGGCCATTAAGGAATGCTCATTTTACATCCATCTGACACATCTGTCATTTGTTCATGTTTGCTAGACCAACAACCAACCTGATTGTTTCGATTAGAGCAACAGGTGCAAAAACTTCATCGAAGTCGATTCCTTCTTTCAGAAGAAATCCTTTCGCCACAAGTCTCGCCTTGTGTCGAGTCACTTCTCCTTTGGGATTCAACTTCACCTTGTATACCCACTTCACATCAATTGCCTTCTTATTTTGGGGCAATTTGACAACTGGCCAAGTATTGTTGATTTCGATTGACTTCATCTCTTCGTCCATTGCTTTCATCCACTTCGAATTTTTGAATGCCTCGGTTTCATTAACAGGTTCAACATCTGCGTAAAAAGCATAATGTACCAGCTCACCTTCTTCATCGACCACATCATCTGATGTAATCACACATTCTTGCAACCTTGCAGGCATGTGTCTTGTTCTTTGAGGTCTGCTTGTGCTTGCTTTACCTCTGACTTCTTCCTGTCGAACTTCTCTTTCGACTTCAATGGCTAGTTCATCACAAAAGATTCTCACTGAATCTTTCTTGACATTCTCCGTCCAATCCCATTCTCTAAGCTCATCTATGATCATGTCCCTGTTGATCACCACCTGCTTATTCACTGGGTCGAACAACTTGTATCCTCCAGTCGAATGATATCTTATCAGGATCATCTTACTGGACTTGTCATTAACTTTTCTTCTCAACTGAACTGGCACATGTCTATGTGCTATAGATCCAAACACCCTCAGATGACTCAAGCTAGGCTTTACACCAGATCAACATTCTTCTGGCGTGATTCCTTCTAGCTTCTTCGTCGGACATCTGTTCAGGATATATGTCGCAGTCGACACAACTTCTCCCCACAATTCTGTGGGTAGATGCTTTCCTTTCAACATACTTCTAACTATATTCATAATGGTTCTATTCTTCCTTTCTGCGACTCCATTCTGCTGTGGAGTGTAGGGTGGCACCACCTCATGCACAATCCCTTCTTTCATACATAATGCATCGAAGTATTTCGACACATACTCTCCACCACCATTAGTCCTCAAAATCTTGATCTTTCGACCGCTCTGTCTTTCGACCATAGATTTAAACTTGGCAAATACCTCGATTACTTCACTTTTCTTTTGGATCAGGTAAGACCACAGTTTTCGACTGAAAACATCTATGAATGTAAAAAAGTATTTGTTACCTCCAATCGAATCCACCTGGAGAAGATCACATACATCAGAGTATGTGACTTCAAGAATTGCCTTCGACCTGCTTCCTGCATCCTTACTGAAGTTGTTCTTATGCTGCTTCACTTGCACACATTCTTCACAAACTTCGTTTGGAATGTCAATTTATGGTAATCCTGAAACGATATTTCTTCTCTTCAAATCTCTGATGTCTTTGAAATTGAGATGGCCAAGTTTGTAATGCCATATCCATTCATCTCTGTTGGCTGCTGTTGCAAGGCACTTATGCTCCATCACATTAAGCTCAATCTTGAAGGTTCTATTCTGAGACATTGGAGCCTTCAAGATCAACCTTCCATTTGAGTCGAGAACTCTCATCATCCTGTCTTCGATCGACACCTTGTAGTTCTTTTCGACCAACTTCCTTATGCTGAGCAAATTACTCTTCATGCCTGGTATGTACAACACATTTGAAATTACTGACCTCTTGCCATCTTTCCTCATAATCAGAACATCACCAACACCTTCAGCTGCTAGAGTGTTGTCATTTGCAAATTTTACCATGTTCTTCATTGAGGGCTTTATGTTGACAAACCAATCTTTCCTTCCAGACATGTGTGATGAGCATCTTGAGTCCAAGTACCACTGGTCCTTGAATCTCTCTTCTTCTCTTGTTGTAACCATCAACAACGTCTCTTCTTCTTCATATTTCGCCAGCTTTGCATAAGTTTCTTGATTCTTCTGCTTTTCTGGACAATCACTAGAATAATGACCATACCTTTGACAATTGTAACACTGAATGTGACTCTTGTCTGACTTTTGACCACCACCTCTTCCTCTACCTACATCACCACCTCTTTGGTTGCCTTGGTTCTAGGGTTTTCTCTGATTCGACCAATTTCCTTCTTTCTGATTTCGACCAGTCGAATTGTTGTAACCTCCTCTGCCTTTGTTGCCATTCCATCTTCCTTTTCCTTTTCTTTCTTTTGTTGATTGAGCTTGCAAAGTCATATCACTCTTCGACTTTCCTGCAGCTCTTTCAGCCATTCTTTGTTCATGAGATTCAAGCATCCCTTGAAGCTCTTCCTGTTGGTATAAGCCCTAGAGGCCAATACTTTTGGTACTTGTATGGAATTATTTATTAATAATAAAAGGCTTTTTCTTTATTATGTTTGTTTAATAAAGTCCCTAGAATAGCTAGTCCGTTTAATGTATCGAGTGTGACTTAATCATGAGATCACATTAAACATAAGGACACTATTCTTAAAGTATCCGTAGTCGAGCTTTATTGTGAAGTGGGATAACATTAAAGCATGAAGACTATTATGTTTATAGACTGATGATCACATCTCATGGATCATGGATAAAGAGTTATCAAGTCTTAAACATAGGTATGAATATTAAGAGTAATATTTATACTGGATTGACCCGCTATGAGAATACTCTATAGAATGTTATGCAAAGTGTCATAAGTTATTCTCATGGTGATAATGGTGTATACCACTCTTCGACCTGAAACCACTATGGACCCTAGATGTAGAGTCGAGTGCTTTATTGTTGATCAAACGTTGTCCGTAACTGGATGACCATAAAGACAGTTGATGGGTACTCCACGACGCATGTTAAGGGACATGAGTGACCTAGATGGAATTTGCCCATCCTGCGTAATAGGATAAATGTCTATGGGCCCAATATTGAACTGGACAAGGATGATACGGTTTATGCCTTGTGTTCAATATAGATATAAGGGCAAAAGGGTAATTATACACATAATTATTATCACAGAAGGATTTGTCAGATCACATGACATTTTCGTGTCTTGGGTAGCAGTGATGTGTTGCTAGATACCGCTCACTGTTTATTATGTTAAATACGTGATTTAATATAATTACTAATATCGTGAAAACCTATAGGGTCACACACAAAGGACGGATTGATGAGAGATAGAGTAATTAAGGAATACCGTAATGTACGGTGCCCTTAAGTGAATTATAGAACATCGTAAGGTACGGTGGACTTAAGTAGAATACGAAATATGGTAAGGTACCACGAGCTTAAGTGATTTTGGCATATTATAAGATATATGCCATATACACTTAAGTGGGATTTTTAGCTTGCAGCCCACACAAGTGGTTCTATAAATAGAACCCTTGAGTAGAAGCATTGTCACTCTTGCAATTTCGTTTCTCTCTCTCTCTCTCTCTCTCTCACTCAAAGTCTTCATTCATAGCAGCTAGCACTGAGATTGAAGGAATCTGTTCGTGTGGACTGAGTAGAGGCGTTGTCATTGTTCAACGTTCGTGATCGCCACAAGAGGTAACGATTCTATCACTGATCATGCCCATTCGTAAGGATCATTAAAGGAGAAATTTTAAATTCCGCTGCGTTTTGGATCGCAATTCTCCTTCAGTGGTATCAGAGCCACTTACGAAACCATGAATCTGATAACTGTTTATTTTCTGTATTAATACAATTAAAGACAAAATGAATCAAAGATTAAACGAGAAATTAAATCGAGATCGATCAAGTTATATATATGATATAAGTAATCCTGATGCAAAATACGGTATATATGATATACTGTTTCTGTTTCATTTATTCAAACACTTAATGGTTTTTTTCCTTTGAGCGATCAATGGTCGTTTGCTTCTTGATCCGACATTAGTATGGTGAAGCAATGACGTGTTGATCAATCATAATGAATCAACAATCGAGATGTGTTTGACGGTCTGAAATTGGTGCATTAGGGTTAGTGACGGCACAAGGGTTGTGTTGTCAAAGAGTTATGCGATTAGGGTTGTGACTGCACAAGAGTTGTGCTTTCTAACAGATTTTCAAACAGTGTTAACCGGTTAACGTATATGGTTAACCGGTTAACGCAAGACGGAATACTGCTTTCTAACAGATTTTCAAACAGTATTAACCGGTTAACGTATTTGGTTAACCGATTAACGCAAGACGGAATACAATTTTCTAACAGTTTTTCAACAGTGTTAACCGGTTAACGCATTTGGTTAACCGGTTAATGCAAGACAGAATACACCCGTTCGGCTAACTCTGCGTAGTGTGATCGGTCGTCGAAATTTAATTTGGTTTTAATTAATTAAAAGAATTAATAATAATAATAATAATGTGTTTATTATTGTCTTATGGTGATCGGTTATGGTCTTAGTTTTTCCTTTATTTTGTTTTGGGTTTTAAAATACGACCTGTGTGTCGTGTCTCTCTTTTAATCTCTCATGTAACTTCTTTTCTCATCTCACTCCCTCGTATGTAAAACGAGTTTCTTTATATAATGTAATGTTATGAAGAAAGCAAAGAAGTCATTGCCAAAGAAGGACAACCTTGAAGATCTTGCTTGGAGAAGCTTAGATCGTTATTAGGTTAGCTTAGGTTCTCTCATTGGCTTGAGAGAACAATTGCGCTAGGGGCCATAACTGTTTCATTATATATGTATGTTGATGCATGTGAGAGACGATTTATATGATAAATAAGCCGGTGAGATCAGAATAATCGCAAATTCCCTCAAATTAAATATTAAGTTTATGCTTTCCAAGTTTTAACACTCATCAAGACTAGTATCGGATAATGTAGGTTTCGCCTACGCGAGGTGCATGTTCTATATTAGTAAGGTGCGATGGGATAATTGTAATATCCAACTGCTAAAACAATGGGTCAAACTTAACTAAACAAATTATGATAATATTATATATGTTTGCTTTCCAAGTTTTAGCACTCATCAAGACTAGTATCGGATAATGTAGGTTTCGCCTATGCGAGGTGCATGTTCTATATTAGTAAGGTGCGATGGGATAAATGTAATATCCAACTGCTAAAACGATGGGTCAAATTTAATTATAATAAAATTATATATGTTTAGAAGCAAGAGTTGGGAATGATCCATATGATGGATTGGAATAAAGAGTTATTCACCCAACTGAAATTTTCGAGAGTTGTATGAGATACAATTGGAAGGAGTTCCTACCTAAATAACCTAGTTTTGTGTAATCCCCCTACGCGGACTTAGAACGAAGTGAAATATGGATCTCGACCCACTAGAAAATCTTCCAACGGGATTTTCCGAATCAAATGATGAGGGTCATTTGTTTTGAGTAAAATAGTGGGAGCATATTTAATTAAAGGCCTAATTAAATATGTTAATGATACTTATATTTTCATTAATCTCAACAAACACCTCTAACAAACATTTTGCAATCAATCCTTGACAAAGATAAATTGTCTGGGACAAATTTTCTGGATTGACACCGAAACCTGAGGATTGTCCTTAAACATAATAGAAAGTTGTATGTCTTGGAGACACCTGTTCCTGAAGAGGAACCTCCTAGTTCTGCACCTAAGGTAGAAAGAGATGCTTATAAGAAGCATGTCAATGATGCCAATGAAACTGCTTGTCTCATGCTGGATACCATGAACTCAGAGTTGCAAAAGCAACATGAGAACATGATAGCGTTCGATATGATCGAACACCTGAAGATGCTCTATCAAGAGCAAGCAAGGCATGAAAGGTTTGAAGTTTCAAAAGCCCTTTTTCAAGGCAAGTTAGCTGAGGGAGCCCCTGTAGGTCCCCATGTGCTCAAGATGATTGGGTATGTGGAAAACCTTGAAATATTGGGTTTTCCCTTCGGAAGGGAACTTGCGACTGATTTGATCTTGCAATCGTTGCCAGATGGATTCAGTCAATTTGTCCTAAATTTTAATCTGAATGATATGGATAAATCTCTTCACGAACTGCTAGCCATGTTAAGAACTGCTGAGCAGAATCTGAAGACAAAAAGGAAGTCCATTCTGATGATCAGAAATGGAAAGAGACAGAACAAAAGGCCCACCAAGCAGGGTGATAAAGGGAAGGGCAAGGAAGTTGCCAAACCCAGACCCACTGTTGCTGCTTTGAAGCCTAGAGAAGGCATAGCAAAGGCAGGCACCTGCTTCGATTGCGGTAAGACCGGACACTGGAAGAGAAACTTCCCAAAGTACTTGGAAGATGACAAAAATGTCCATTCACAGGAAAAGGTGAAAGAGCTAATGATCTTTTGGCCCTCATACATACTGATGTATGTGGACCACTGAACATACCAGCCAGAGGAGGTTTTCAGTACTACATCACATTTACTGATGATTTCAGTAGATATGGTTATGTGTATTTAATGAAACACAAATCAGAGTCCTTTGAAAAGTTTAAGGAATTCAAGAATGAAGTACAAAACCAACTAGGTAAGAATATTAAAACTCTTCGATTAGATCGAGGTGGTGAATATTTAAGCCTAGAGTTTGATGACCATCTGAAAGAGTGTGAGATCCTATCCCAACTTACTCCTCCTGGAACACCCCAACGGAATGGTGTATTTGAGAGAAGAAATCGAACCCTGTTAGACATGGTCCGATCCATGATGAGTCACGCCGATCTTCCAAACTCCTTTTGGGGACATGCACTATTGACATCAGCTTACACACTTAACCGTGTTCCATCCAAAAAGGTTGAGAAGACACCATATGAGATATGGAGTGGTAAGAAACCACATATGTCTTACATGAAGATTTGGGGTTGTGAAGTTTATGTGAAACGACAAATTTCAACTAAGCTTGAGCCAAAATATGACAAATGCTTATTTGTGGGGTATCCTAAAGAAACAAGAGGGTATTACTTCTGCAATCCTTCAGAGGGTAAAGTGTTTGTCGCTCGAACTGGAGTTTTCCTAGAAAAGGATTTTATTTCCAAAGGAATCAGTGGGAGGAAAGTAGAGCTTGAAGAAATTCAAGAATCACAAAGCATCGATACACCTATGGAGGAATTAGAGCAAGAAACACAAGTAGTTGTGGAAGAGCAACCTGCTCAAGTAGAACAAGACCAGCGTAGGTTAAGCAGGATACGTCACATACCTGAGAGATATGGATATCTCATAACTGATCAAGGTGATGTATTACTCATGGATCAAGATGAGCCTGTAACCTACCAAGAGGCCATAACTGGTCCCGAGTCTGAGAAGTGGCTAGAAGCCATGAAATCTGAAATGGATTCCATGTACACAAACCAAGTTTGGACCTTGGTAGAGCCTCCAATAGGAGTTAACCCTATAGGATGCAAGTGGGTCTTCAAAAAGAAGACTGACATGGATGGTAAGGTACATACCTATAAGGAAAGACTGGTTGCAAAAGGATATAAACAAATTCATGGGGTTGACTATGATGAAACCTTTTCACCAGTTGCAATGCTTAAATCTGTTCGGATTTTACTTGCTATCGCTGCATATCATGATTATGAAATATGGCAGATGGATGTCAAAACTGCTTTCCTTAATGAGAATCTTCTTGAGGATGTGTACATGACACAACCTGAAGGATTTGACATACCAGAAGAAGCCCAAAAGATATGTAAGTTACAAAGGTCAATCTATGGATTGAAGCAAGCTTCCAGAAGCTGGAATCTTTGTTTTGATGAAACAGTAAAACAATATGGATTCATCAAGAACGAAGATGAGCCTTGTGTCTACAAGAAGGTTAATGGGAGCATGATCGTGTTCCTGGTATTATATGTAGATGACATATTACTCATTGGAAACGATGTCCCTACCCTGCAACAAGTAAAGTCTTGGTTGGGGAAATGCTTTTCTATGAAGGACCTAGGTGAAACAACCTATATATTAGGAATCAAAATATATAGAGATAGATCACAAAAACTGCTTGGCCTAAGTCAGAGTACGTACATAGACAAAGTGTTGAGACGCTTTAATATGCATGATTCCAAGAAAGGATTCATATCTATGCAACATGGCCTGTGTCTATCAAAAACACAATCCACTTCAACTAAGGAAGAAAGGGATCGCATGAATAAGATTCCATATGCATCTGCAATAAGATCTATCATGTATGCTATGTTATGTACTCGACCAGATGTCTCGTATGCTTTAAGTGCAACGAGTAGGTACCAATCTGATCCTGGTGATGCCCATTGGGTAGCTGTAAAGAATATCCTTAAATATTCGAGAAGGACTAAGGACTTATTCTTGATATATGGAGGTCAGGAAGAGTTGGCTGTAATTGGATACACCGATGCCAGCTTCCAGACAGATAAGGATGACTTTAGATTGCAATCTGGTTATGTGTTTTGCTTAAACGGTGGCGCTGTGAGCTGGAAAAATTCAAAGCAAGATACAATTGTTGATTCTACAACCGAGGCCGAGTATATTGCTGCCTCAAGTGCAGCAAAGGAAGCTGTTTGGATCAAAAAGTTCATTAGTGAACTTGACATAGTTCCTAGCATTGTGGATCCCATTGGTCTCTATTGTGATAACAATGGTGCTATCGTACAAGCTAAGGAGCCTAGATCTCACCAACGATCCAAACACATACTTAGGCGTTATCACCTCATTCGAGAGATAATAGATAGAGGAGATGTGAAAATATGCAGAGTACCCACACTTGACAATATTGCTAACCCACTGACAAAGCCTCTTGCGCAGCAGAAGCATGATGACCATACTAGATCTATGGGCATTAGGGGTATGCCTGATTGGCTCTAGTGCTAGTGGGAGATTGTTGGTATAAGCCCTAGAGGCCAATACTTTTGGTACTTGTATCGAATTACTTATTAATAATAAAAGGCTTTTTCTTTATTATGTTTGTTTAATAAAGTCCCTAGAATAGCTAGTCCGTTTAATGTATCAAGTGTGACTTAATCATGAGATCACATTAAACATAAGGACACTATTCTTAAAGTATCCATAGTCGAGCTTTATTGTGAAGTGGGATAACATTAAAGCATGAAGACTATTATGTTTATAGACTAATGATCACATCTCATGGATCATGGATAAAGAGTTATCAAGTCTTAAACATAGGTATGAATATTAAGAGTAATATTTATACTGGATTGACCCGCTATGAGAATACTATATAGAATGTTATGCAAAGTGTCATAAGTTATTCTCATGGCGATAATGGTGTATACCACCCTTCGACCTGAAACCACTATGGACCCTAGATGTAGAGTCAAGTGCTTTATTGCTGATCAAACATTGTCCGTAACTGGATGACCATAAAGACAGTTGATGGGTACTCCACGACACATGCTAAGGGACATGAGTGACTTAGATGGAATTTTCCCATCCTGCGTAACATACAAAGGACGGATTGATGAGAGATAGAGTAATTAAGGAATACCGTAATGTACGGTGCCCTTAAGTGAATTATAGAACATCGTAAGATACGGTGTACTTAAGTAGAATACGAAATATGGTAAGGTACCACGAGCTTAAGTGATTTTGGAATATTATAAGATATGTGCCATATACACTTAAGTGGGATTTTTAGCTTGCAGCCCACACAAGTGATTCTATAAATAGAACCCTTGAGTAGAAGCATTGTCACTCTTGCAATTTCGTTTCTCTCTCTCTCTCTCTCTCACTCAAAGCCTTCATTCATAGCAGCTAGCACTGAGATTGAAGGAATCCGTTCGTGTGGACTGAGTAGAGGCGTTGTCATTGTTCAACGTTCGTGATCGCCACAAGAGGTAACGATTCTATCACTGATCATGCCCATTCGTAAAGATCATTAAAGGAGAAATTTTAAATTCCGCTGCATTTTGGATCGCAATTCTCCTTCACTTCCTTTGTCAATTTTGACAAATCTTTCGACTCTTCTATGGCTACTACCACGTGGTCGAACTTTGGAGCCAACGACCTCAAGATCTTTCCAACAACAGATCTTGATGTCAACACTTCTCCATATACCTTTATTTGATTCACCAGTTTCGTAACCTTGATGAAGAAATCAATTATGCTTTCATTGTCTTCCATCTGAAGTAATTCATACGTTCTTTTGTGAGTTTGTAACGTCACCTTTTTCACCTTCTCCGCGCCTCCAAACGATTTCTCCAGAATTTCCCATGCTTCTTTCGCTGACTCTGCATCACTAACCTTTTCAAAGTTATTTGCATCAACACATTGATGGATTATAAAGAGAGCTTTATAATCTTTCTTCTTCAATTCTTTATGTGCAATCTTTTCTTGATCCGTCGCGGCTTCTGCAAGCGTTGCTACTCCTTCCTTCACAAGATCCCAAAGATCTTGATAACATAACACAACCTTTATCTGCTTGCACCAATTCTCATAATTGTTGTTCTTGAGAATCAGAAGATTTGCTGGAAAATGGTTGTTTGGATGATTCGTTGCCATGGTGATTTTCTTCCCACGAATCGATAAAACCGAAGCTCTTGATACCTGTCACTACCGGGATTTCACGATAACGAAACCGGGACTTAAGAGATGCCAAAGAGAGGCAAAGTCAGAAGAGTCGCCACCGAATTTTATTTAGTTTACCTCTATCGGAGAGGAGAGGGGAAATAGTCGATAAAACCCTCGGAAAAGAGACGCGCACGGGAAGCGCTAAAAGAGAATAAGGAATCGGTCTCGCAACCAAGATTTGGGTTCGGAAGTCGGTTACGTAAGGGGAAGGTATTAGCACCCCTTACGTCCATGGTACTCCATGGGAACCATTTGGGTTGTTTTACATACATGGGATTTATCTATTATTGTTTTATTTTTAAAAGAATGTGTGAAAGAAGGGGGTGTTTTTGTTATTATAGTGCTCGCCAAGGATTGAGGCCCTTGTGCCTACGTATCACTCATTCGGGGATGAGGAATCAGAGCTTTGTAGTTCAGAGTAGAAAATATTTGTGTGTTGGTTGATTTTACCTTTGAGAAAAGGGTTTTCAGGATGATGCCCTAAGGCACAAAAATGAGTTTGATGAGTTGTATTATTTTTACCTTGAATAAGGGTTTTATGAAAGAATATTTATGATTATATTGTACTAAAGTCTATGGGTGGAGGTGATTATTATAGACAACAAGTCAAGCGTCTTGCGTCTAAAATAATCAGAGTAAGGGTAGGAATGCTCCATTCTCACTCATTCTCCACCACTTAAGGCTCATGGCGCACAATAATAATCGTAATTATTAAGTATTTTTGAATTTTGCTAAGAAAATATCACTTGACGTTGAATCAAGGGTTTATTTTATTTTGATTATGAAATTTGGCTTATGCAACATGAATGCAAAGTAACCAACAAGAAATCAAAGAATCTCATTGTAAGGTAGCCCAAGAGAAAGTCTTTTGTGTGCAAAAGTGACCTAAGCTAAACAAAGGATAATGGTCTTACAAACATGTCCCCCTAAGGTGGTGCCATGATGTCATTCTTACAACATGCATGTAAGTTACGGATGAAAATCCAAGTGTTTACAAAGTATCACAAAGAGTAAAGGAAGGCTTCCAAGCAAAGGTCCTAAGATGAAACCCTCTAAGTCCAAGTTGATTAAGAGTGGAGTGAATATTTTTGGTCTTACCATTTTATCATGTTTTTGTTATTTTTGATGTATGATGATAATAAAATAAATAACAAGTAAATAAACATGCATGATGAGTTTGTACAATGATGATGATAATGAGTACTTGAATGTAAATTACAAGGTAATGACATCAAAGTAAATCACAAGATAAAGAATGACAATATCACAATAATAATGGTTAGTGAATATAAATGACACAAAATAAACCACAAGTTAATGGTAACAAAAATCACAATAACAAAGGTTAATGATAAAAAAAAGTTAGTGAAGTATAATTGGTGGTTAGTAATATGTACAAAATGAACATCTTGAGGACTATTTTTCATAGGTAAAAAAAGACTCAAAATATGACACATTAAGGGATAGTTTATCATTGATGCGAAGTATTGAATATGATTGAAAAATCAACTAACAATAAATTTGTAACAAAGAAATTTATGCAACCCTAAGTCCATTTATCAATATTATGATTTGTTCTCTTTATTTTTGTTTTTTTTTACTCCTCTTTTATTTAGCAAGATAGTAAGAGAGTAAATAAATTAGCACAATGTAAATGATATGGTTAGATAACAATGAACATAAACATATACATAAACATAAAGTACTTGAAATAAAGTGAACAATAAAATAAATTGCAAGGAAGTAAAGTGCAATAATGTAAATGTTAGGAGTTAGTAGTTAGTGGTTAGTAGAATAACAATAAGCAAATAAAATAACAAGTTAATGTAAAGAGAATGGTTTCATCTATGTATCAAATGATCCAAACATGGTTGAAATAGAGGCAACCTATCAATGTCTCAAAGTATCATGAAGGATCTATTGATCAATCATTAATAGGTTTGAAACATTGAAGGTTTTATCAACTCTAAACAACCATGTCCATGATTTAATAGATCTCATCAACCAAATAAATATAATAACAAGTCAATAATAAATATTAAATGATAACAAGAAACAAAGTTTGATTAAAAATGGTGGATAAAAAGTAGTAAGAGCAAAAAATCCCCAAAAGGGTGTAAACCCAACAAAAACCATTTGTCTCAAAGTTGACTCAAATCTCTCTCAAAACACAACCCAAGAGTAAAAATCCATTTTCAAACACAAAACAAAACCAAAAATGTCAAGGAGTTTGAGTCCAAAATATTACCAAGATTATGGTGTCAAAACTAGGTTGTTGTTGTGTTTGAGTTTGAGAATGAAGCAAAAAGCTTGGAAGAGGGTGGCTATGGTTGTTGTGGTAGGAAAATGGAAGAGAAGGAAGGTGTATGTTTATATGGTGGTGGTGAATGATTATATAAGTGAACGTCACAAGTTTGCTATTGTTTTTGTTGTGTGGAGATTGTGGATTTTTACATGGTGGTTGGGTGGTTCAAAGAAGAAAAGAGGGTTTGGGTGAGTTAGGGTTTAGGTTGAAAAGAGGGAGCTTGAATGTGATTTGGGCAGAGGTTTTGTGGCTTTCAAGCTTGAAAAATGAGTGGGGATAGTGCTCTATTTATAGAGAAAGTAAATGGGTTGAAGTGGGTGAAAGAAAATTACTTTGTGGTGAAAAAATAGAGTTACTACTGCTGTCTGCGCAGGTGTAATCGATTACCATGACTAGGGTAATCGATTACACAGTCCAAAATGGCCAAAAAATTAATTTTTTGTCTGGGTAATCGATTACCCAGTCCAATTTTTTTTTTTAGAACTTTAACCGGATAACCCCATTTTTTTCCCGGGTATAAACACCATGCCTTGAGTCCGTGTAATATGTATTTGGTTATGAAAGTTCAATAAAATGATGATGAAATAATGAAAGCATGCATGTGCAGTAAGATCATGGATCAGATGAAAGTTGTATCGGGGTAGGGTGAATTTTGGGGTATGACAATATCAGATGTTGGAAATCCCCCAAAATCTGTGAAGAATTTCAATCAATCTTGATGAACAAGATTGTTATTACCCACACAATAACAACGAAAAGAGAAGAACAATGAAAAAAGAAAGTAAATAACAATGAAGGAGAATAGTAATAAAATTCTACAGAGTTTCTCTCTGCCCACAAACTGTGGAAAACTTCTGATTCACTTTGCAACTGCAAAATACTGTGAATTACAAGTGTTATGAATACTCTATTCACTTCTATTACAAAATAAGGGTTACTCCCTTTATTTATAGATTTAGGTTAATTTGAACCTCAAGGCAAAACCCAAAATTATAAAAGTCCAAAACTATAAAAGCTCAAAATAGCTAACACTACTCAACACATTAGGTGGTTCGGCACTTCCTTGCTTCTGTCGAACAACCTGCTTTGACACAAGAAATTACAATTCAACAACCTTCACACATCCTTAAATAATTCTCAACTCTTTAATCACATCTTTCAATCATATGGCTCTTTTGACCCTTTATCAAGGACAATGTACTCCGTTTGAATCATAGATAATGTCACAATGGATTATTGAGTTGCTTTCTAACTAATAATCATTCTAAACAAAATAAACACAAAACTTGATATGGATAATTTTAATGTCCACATTTCTAAGATAATTTGCAGCTACAAAATCCTCCAAGACATATTCCTCTTAAGCTTGTCTTGTGTATTTCAAATCGCATTTTAGTAACCTATGCTCTTGTATATTTCAAATCGCATTTTAGTGACCTATTCAAATACCTTACAAATTCACTTCATACGACTCATTATGCTAATCTTTTATGCAAACACAAATCTTTTATGTTCAACACTTGGCAGTGAATTTTCTTTCAGTATTTTATCATATACTATATTAATATAAATAAGTTGTTAATACTTATAAATTAAGTCACCTTTAAATAAATAAAAAATGTCATGCTCATTTCTCACAAAATCCATCTTGATAAGAAATTCAACAAATAGATGATACTAAATGATCACGCAAAACTATTTAAAATAAACAAACGAAAAACAACATGATTTAAATCATGCCCGAAAAACTATTTAGAATCATTCTACACAAGAAAGTCAAAAATATTTTTACAAATGCTCAAAAACTCAAATTTTAAGACATTCACTACATTTATCAAAGCCTTAGTTATAATTTTATATTCATCATAGACATAGTGGATGATCAAACTGGATTTCCAGATCAAGATATGCTGCAGGCACACAAAAATCTCATAAACATTTTCCTCAATAATATTTTGTATACAAGCATTAATATTAAAATTGAACATGTGACTACTTTATTTAATAAAGGAATATATGTACTATGTTACTAATAAATTTCAACCTCGACTCCAACAATATTACCATTACTCTGGACCTACACACAACAGCAGTGTAGTCCCTGACCTCACAATAATGGTAAGCTTCCCTTTGTGGTTCCCAAAATTTCCATAAAGCCCCATTTTTAACAAACACATATGTCACTCTTCACCTTGGTGGTGGGACAAAGTAACCCAAAACACATGTTAAAGACAAAGACAAGTGTTTTTGTTGTGTCTCTCTTAACTCTCTTAT
Source organism: Lathyrus oleraceus (assembly GCF_024323335.1). NCBI lineage: Eukaryota > Viridiplantae > Streptophyta > Magnoliopsida > Fabales > Fabaceae > Lathyrus > Lathyrus oleraceus. The sequence continues at coordinate 230,475,413 of NC_066585.1, forward strand.
CTCTACACCATATCTTATCCTCATCAAGAAAATAACAAAGAGAAGGAAACCACAAGTAAAGTGCAAACACACATAACTCAACAAGGAATATTCTTCCTTTGCCTTTATAGGGTAAGTATCTTTACATTAGAACCATAATAATCCCACCAACAATCACATGAAGAATATGAAAAAGAAACAACATCTTCTAAATTTTAACACATATATATTTTTTATATCTGTCAATCATATATCAGATATATCGACACCATTAATAATTCAAAAAATAACATAATATTTGAATGTAGTTACATGTGTATCTGTAGATATCGTAACAATATGTCAGACACTAGACACTGAGTATGAGTATACCTTCGATGTGAAATATCGGTGCTAAATAATGTTAACAAGAAATGTGATTAGTGCCATAGCTGATAGCTTGAAGACTTGAATCAGACATATTTGTAACCCATCTCATAGGACCATTCAACTCTCCTTGTATATTATAGGCAAAAGAAGGCCATTTTACATCACTTCCACACATGGAACTCACACCCAATTTGATCATCTTTTGTGTTCTTTCAAGAACAATAAGGCTTGAAAAGGTAGAAAAACTGTTCCCTACAAACACATCAGCTCTCAAACACATTTCATAATCAATTGCAGACTGAACTAAATAAGAATATTTCCCATAAATTTTATCAACACCGAGTTTCTTCTTCTCATAAGGTAAAAAACCATCTTTCCAACCTTCAAGTATTGAAGAATTTTGAAGAAGTTTATCGGCCACTGCAAGATAAAGAACAATTGGAGGACTCTTATTAAGACCTTCGATGTTCCCGACTCGTTCGATTATCTCATTCTTGCTACTACATATTTGATTCGTGTTTAATCTTTGCTCCAATTTCTTGCAATGAATCATCCAATCAATTTCAACCCTCATGTGAACCGCGACATATCGATTATTCTTTCCAACTTCTCTGATCATAGACACAACTCTATCAGCTTCTTGAGAAATCTCATCAACCAAAACTAAGCACTCGAAAACGTTAGCGTAATCCTTAACAGGCCAATGATCATGCCACAAAAAAGGGTTTTTCCCAACAATCTTAACCACCTCATACTCATCGAATGAACCATTTTTAAGCTCTCTCAAGTGATCCAAATCCCTCTCTACAGTCCACTTCCTACCACCTCCTTTCTGGATTTCGATCACTTCCGTTGCGTTCGTGAGATCCGAGTAACGGCCCAATTGGACAAAACCGCTGCATAGTTCATTAAACTTGTCAAATTGAAACACCTTGTCGAATGAAATCGGTTTCAAAAGATCAACTTCCTTGTAGAACAAGGAAGCACTAAGACTAGGCATCAATAGAGTTCTGTTCAACATTCTAGCTGTGAGACAAGCCCTTGCAAATGCAATCTTTTGGTTGTTTAATCCCCACACAATCTGTGGAACCTCCAAAAACTTTTGTTGTTCAACAACAAAACCAACATTCTTATTGGACATATAGACAACAAGGTTGTTGGAAGGAAACAATAGAGACCTTAGGATCAAAACAGCAATAAACAAAAACACAATCTTGCAAACTAGGGAATTTAGATTGCCACCACCCATTAACTTCATAAGCTTGCAATTAAACAGAAACTCCATATACAAAGGGGTATAAAGTTAATCAAAATCCAACAATCTGAGTAGGTGGAATATTCAACCATCAACAGAAACGATCCATGAACAAAAACAAAAGTTAGGATAAATTACTTACAGAGAGATGACAAAAAAGATACAATTTTGATTGTAAAAGAGAGACGTAGCTTGAAACCCAAGACGCAGAAAATGAAGGAAATCTCGTTAGGTGAACGTATTTGATGAGATGTAGGTGGCTTTTTCTGCTGTAAAGGCAAAAAAGTGTTGTGTGTAGACAAAAAGAGAAAAATTGAGATAGAGGAGAATAAAAAAAAAAGAAAAAAAGTGAGAGAAAGGGAAAATAAAGATGGAAGAGGAAGAAGACAAAAGGGAATTGAAGGAAGAAATGTGTCAGAAGTGAGAAGGGTTTGTTCTGTTTAGATCAGACTGAGAGTACAGAGTACAGAGATTTGGTGACCCAATTACCAATCAGAACATTCTCCTAGTAAAGTACAACTCATTCTTAAAAACAAATTCCTTTTAGGGTTTTTATATTAAAAATACAATAAATATTATACCAAAATGAAAAATGAAAATATAGTAAGTATACAAAAAAAGAAATATAATAAATATAAGGAGATTTTTTTATTAAATTATTCTTATTAGTTATTAATATTTCTCATTAAAATAAATATAAAATAAAATAATATTTTAAACTAATATATCCTCTATTTGATTCTATTTATAAGAGGTAATTTACTTTTTTAGATTAATTAAATAATCAATGTATTTGGTTTAAATATTGATTATTCAATGAACCTAAAAAGTAAATCGTATGATAACATAGATTACAAATTTGATTCAACGGGTGAAGGTTTCTAAATCCATTATGAATTCTATAACTTATAGCCCGAGTCCAAACATATGAATAATCGTGTACGTATGTGGTCTCCTTAAGAAAGACTTGTCCAAATAAATCAATACCATCGTACACACCCATCACAAAAGGAGAGGTTATTAACTACTATCTAACTTGGACAACTGCCTTGGAGGTCATAAGTGTGTGAGAGCTATTAACTTCACTACTATAAATATGGAATTCAACATAAATCATAATCATCTACTAATGAGTCAAAACACTAAACAGTTCAGACCATACCATATTACTAGAAGGCTCGACTTATCATATGCTTATATACCTTAGGGTCTTTCTTATTGCATTATGTTAGAAAAGTCCATCATTCATATAACAAGAAAATTTGGCATCCATTGAGGGCCTGAGTAAAAATAGTTCGTTAACCGCATAACAATTAAGAAGATGTTGCAGTTTGTACCCCCGCCTAAAGAGAATGATGCCTTAACTGAAGATCGTGCCCCCATGGGTGAATTACAATGTCAAAACTAGGCATTGCAGACCTAGGTTCAAGAGATTCAACATGATAAAATCATAAAGGAGGATCCTGACGAAGAACAAATACCCAAATGACATAATTGGAGCAACAAAGCCATTAAAGTGTAAGCTTATTTCAGGAACGTTGAAGGATGATGAACTTCACTAGTACATGAATTTACCCCATAACTCCATTACATGATTCATTGACTTTTCTTAAAAATCAGTCCATCAAGTATAAAAAAAAGCTCTTAAATTTGACTATAACAAGGTTATTCAATGTTTGTCAAGGTCACTCAAAGATTCTCAAATATTACCTTTATTATTTTAACAAAACCAATATAAGGGTGGTCAAACCAAACTAGGCGATGTTCGTATGAGCATTCTAGAATGAACAGAAGATAGGAAAATTCGTCAAATCTCTATAGTAAAAACCATTCATTTGCATAAAGTAATTCAAGAAGTGTGTTTAATGCTAAATAATAGGAGAAGAGAAATATAAATGCCAAGAAATGACACCTGAACATAAATAGAACTGTTATAGGCCAGACAAAAGGCCCAATAAGATAAGGCTCACTCTTCTTGTCCGTTCCATTAAGACTAAGGTATAAATACAATTACAATAGGGTTTAAGGTAAACAACTTATAATCTTCACTCTCACAATGATTATCTTGAACCCTAAACTGACTTGAGTGTTAGAGTTCTAACCATGGAGCACCCCTCTGGGTCCACCGTACCATAGATTAGCAACACTAGTTCAAGATCAATGTCTCCTTATGACTTCTCGACAAGTGTACCGATAGTGTCGCAGTAATAAAAAATTGAATCCATAGGGACTGTGTTCGAACAAGCCAATAATTATGCAATATAAAGGGAAAATAGTAAAAAGGGGGGGGGGGGGGGGGGTCAGGTTTTAGAACGGAAAACAAATTACGAGTTTAAAACAAAAGTATTAAGACAGTTAGATTGTGTATTAGAATTCTCTTATCCTCTCTTGTTGATGTATGATGCCTTGTATGAATGGTCTAATCCTTATAATCTCATGATGAACTAACAAAACCGTTATAGCCAATCCCTCACGAAATAACTTACTAACCACTACTCGGAGCTTTCTATCCCTAGTCCTCCAGCGTAAGCAGAATTAGGCGATGTACAGAATGTTAATTCCCTAGGCCACTACTCAGGGTCTCCTATCCCTATTCAACTAGCGTAAGTAGAACAATTTCCCTAGGTCCAACGCATAGGATAAGGGTCAGTGATCCCTATGTGTCTAATATCATATTAACAGAGCATCTCAAATAAAAAGCATTAAGAGTGAGAAACAACTTAATAAGACTATAATTCAAAGGGTTCATATAAATTCAAACCAACTTATAATGCCAACAAGATTGAATAAGGTTCACCATCACACAACATAACCTAGAGAAGTTTATCTATTCATAGTCAAAATTACAATACCATTTAAATAAAGAAGAATGCCATATAAGTTCCATTGAAGGATTGGCCTCCAATATCCTCTAATCACCCTTTGATGTTGTAAAATCATGGTCCCAGTGCCAAATTTTGTAACCCTTGTGAAAGTGAAGAATTTCCCCTCTTAAAGGTGTCAGAATGGACCAGAACGCGTCAAAAAAAGACCTAGAAAAGTGACCATCGCGCACGTGATACCCTGCATCTTGTGTGAGATGCAACTTTTAATGCCTTATCGCGTGCGCGATGATGAATGTGATTATTTCCGAAGCTTCACTCTTTTTTGCTCCTTTTTCACTCAAATTATCACTAAGTCCACAATTTGCACACTTAGTTATTTTTCCCTCATTGTTTGGTCATTCCTTCTCATATTTTCTCGACTTTCACATGTTTTACTCCGATTCTTCGACTAAATATATGCAATGATGGACTATCATCACAACTCCAAACTTGAATTGTTGCTTGTCCTCAAGTAGCTCATCTGTAACTGCACATTTCAACAAACTACAAATCGCACAATAGAAATCGAACATCACCAAATTAAAATTTTCTTTTACCTGACCATGTTCTAGCTTCCAACTTCTATCCAGCGAATTCGAAAAACATCCTCAACATTGGTGAGTACTCAACCTGTCTCTCAGCTCACTATAACTCCCTCGATGAATAGGGCGATCACTCAATCAACATGAAAAATCAATTAAACTTAGCTTGATTACGTTAAAAAAAATTCATCAAAGAGATCACAACACACAAATTAGAGTGTTTTCCAGGTATTAACTTGGTTTATGGTAGGGTAGGATATATTTAGGAAATTCGGGTTAAACCTTTGGAGTTAGGTTCCTAGTTCTCCTTCAATCATCATACCTTTTTGTTAGTACTAGAGATTTGTGATCCTTCTTACAATGTCATTATTTTTTATTTTCTCACTCATTCATTTAAATTTTTGAAGAAGCGACTTTTTCTACTTTTTTTTCATAACAATTTTTAAATTTTTTTTTTATCATATTCTCGAGTGCCCCAAGCCTAAACTTAAAATGTTGCTCACTTCCAAGAGCAACCCTAAACTTAATCTTTTTCATAAACTCTAAGAACAATATTTCTACCTAACTCCAAAGAATGGGTGGAAAGAAAATATCTTTCAAGTAATATGGCTAAGAATTTAAGGCTACGTCACCGAAAGAAAGGCTTAGGCTCAAAGTGTTTAGCAAAGGATAATCTTATGACTAAATGATGGTTTACAAAGGCTCAAAGTCATAAACAAAAAAAATGCCTCAATGTGTGTTGATCAAACTTTATAACTTAATCGGAAATAAATCAAACTAGATAAAAGAATAACGCATGGATACACTCATAAAGAAAGAAAAGTGAACAATGGAAATAATTGGCTCAAACCTTACCAAATGAGGTATCTGTAGGTTGAGTACAAGTTTATTGATTCTTTTCTCATCCTTCGCCTTCAAGTTTCTAGTTGCTATTTTGATGATCAAGTCTATTTTGGATCATTTGATCCATCATAAAGTTAAAACTTGCAATCTGCAAAAAAATATAAACAGCTACAAACAAATTTATTAAGAACAATATAGATCTTCATGATAGGGTTATTCTTGAGTAGCTGGTTTCTCTTTAGGATGACCTTGAATAGAAATAAAATAAATTATGCAAAACAAAAACTAATTAAAAATTGATGGGTTGCCTCTCATCCGACGCTTCTTTTACGTCATTAGCTTGACGATCCATTCTAAGTTACGTCAGGCGCAAGGGATACCCTTACATCACTCAATTCACTTATTTTTTGTCTTCTGTTCACCTTACTACCTCTTGCCGCCAGATGATAGCAAGTATCCAACTTCTCTTCACCCGATGCCCAATTATACATCTTAAAAACTACTTTCTTTTTATTGACCTTTAATATAAGTTCACATGTTTCTACATCAATCTTGGCTTTCCTGGTTTCCAAGAAAGGTTGTCTGAGAATAACAGATCCTCCTGAAGTTTCCTTTGTATCTAGCACTACAAAATCCATAAGAAATACCATTATGTCGACATGTACTAACACGTTACGCAAAATACCAACCCGTTGAGTAATAGATGAGTCAGCTAGAGTGAGAGTCACATTATTCAGTGTGGTCTCACCCATATTCAATTCTTTTACCGTTTTCAGTGGCATGACATTTATGCTAGATCCAAGTGAAGGAGAATTGTGATCCAAAATGCAACGGAAATTAAAATTTTCACCTTTAGAGATCCTTACAAATGGTCATGATCAGTGATAGAATATTTACCTCTTGTGACGACTGAAACCTTTGGTGCAGATCTCTTGTGACGATCAAAACCTTTGATGCAGATCCACGGAGCGATCACGAACGTTGAACAATGACAATGCCTCTACTCAGTCCACACGAACGGATTCCTTCAATCTCAGTGCTAGCTGGTACGAATGAATGCTTTGAGTGCGTGAGAGAGAGAAAGAGAAAACGAAAATAATGCAAACGCAATGAATGCTTCTGCACAAGGGTTCTATTTATAGAACCACTTGTGTGGGCTTCAAGCTAAAAAGCACACTTAAGTGTATTTTGGCCCATATCTTATAATATGCCCAAAATCACTTAAGCCCATGGTACCTTACCATATTTCGTATTCTACTTAAGTACAACGTACCTTACGATGTTCTACAACTCACTTAAGTGCACCGTACCTTACGGTGTTCCTTAGTTACTCTATCTCTCATCAGTCCGTCCTTTGTGTGTGACCCTGTAGGTTTTCGCGGCATTGACAATTATATTAAATCATGTATTTAACATAATAAACAGTGAGCGGTATCTAGCAACACATCACTGCTACCCAAGACACGAAAATGTCATGTGATCTGACAAATCCTTCTGTGATAATACTTATGTGTATAATTACCCTTTTGCCCTTATGTCTATATTGAACACAAGGCATAGACAGTGTCATCCTTGTCCAGTTCAATATTGGGCCCTGTAATACCTCAAAATTTGCCCCCCTCTTTCATGCATTCATTTTTAGGTCATTTAACATTTCATATTGCATTTCATCATGACAATCGGAATTAGATCCAAGAAGCTTGAATATCATCCAAGACACTTTGTGGGTCCTATCTGGGTGATCAGTCAACACAAGGGAATGGCTTGAGATACTTCCAACATGTTCAAATGGGGTCTATTCATCAGTCAAAACGCTAATCTTGAAGGAGCAAAAAGCAGAGCCTGAGCTGTCATGCTCGCAAGGCGAGCAGCGTGGTTCGCTCAGCGAAGCTGAACTGTCATGCTCGCTAGGCGAGCAAATTCTTCGCTAGGCGAAGCGCACGCGTTTTGGGAAAAATATAACAGCAGAATCTTGGACTTGGACCTCTCATTTTTGCCCACAAAGCCACGAAAATTAGGTTATAAATTCTAGACTTCCATCTCCCAAGAAGGGAAGACAGACGAGAAGGAAGGAGAAAAGCTAACAGGATTCAGAGCAGCCACCCGACACTGAAGGGAACTCATCTGCAAAGAACCTATTCTACCTCATATAAACCCTAAGATTGTTCTGCAAACCCAACGGTGCAATTCAATTTTATTCGATCTCTCCAATCAGGTTTGCCTTATTCCCATTATTTTATGCTTTCAATTTGAAATTTCTAAATGTATGAGGTATTATGGTGAATTTGAAAGAGTGGGTATCTTTCGGTTTTGCCCACGGGTTTAGATGTGCATGAATATGTAGAACAATGCCTTGAATGTTTGATCACTTAATTTCTGGAAGGGATACCATAGGGTTTGGAGTCCTCGAAATCGTCCTGTTATCAATGGAAAATCCAGAACCCGCAGGCGTTCGCTAGCACCATCGCTAGGCGAGCCTGTAGCGAGTCTTCGCTAAGCCTTCGCTAGGAGAAGCAGTAGCGAGCGTGACAGAAGTTATTTTTTGCTCTTTAATTTGTTCGGTGATTGTTATGACATGCTTTCTCTTGCCTCCGTGCACTGTTTACCTGACGGTTTGTTGTCATGTTTCTTTTGTTTGGTGCAACTCTTGATTGCACCCCATCTTGTCACTCTAACCTGTTTGTTGAGTTTTTTGTGAGGGCTCACATGACTCCTGAAAGGATAGCTTGCTTAGCATTCCACTTTATTTGTGGGATACCATTTGGAGATTTATTCCGATTACTTGTATTGACTTGCTTTCTTTGATGGTGCCAGCTCGAGAGATCTTTGGGTTTCTTATTTCTTTAGTTGTTATTACTTCGGATCTTTATCTGTGTGGTAGACCTCTTGATCCCTTTATCTTTCCCGTATTTTACCGTTTTCTTAGCTGGAAGACCTCGATAGGAGGCAATGTTTTCTTTTGTTTGTTTACTTTTGTGCCCAAAGACCTCCAAAAGGAGGCATCAGTGCTAAAGACCTCCCTGAAGAGGCAATTGATGGATAAAAGGGATTAGTAATCAATCCCCCGTTATTCAGTGTGTCGTTCTTTATGCTCGCACTACGTGTCGAAGCTTCAGAACAAACGCCCAAGATCTTTTGTCTGGTCAGTCAGTGGAGAGGGTTCCACCTTTCTGAATCCCCACTTTTTGTCATGAGCTCACCCTGTCTAGGGTTAAGAGCTATGAGGTCTTATCCTTATTACCCTTTTGATCTGCTCACCCTGACGTTCAATGTCAGTGGTTAAGAGTCCATTTGATTACCTATTCCATGGCTTGTTTGTCGAGGTTGATATGACCCCTATTGACTAAAGCCCTACCCATGTAGGTTTGAGCCCCCTTGGTGGCATTTTACTTTATGCATGTTTGTTTTGTATGGTGTGATCGTCTCCCCATAGGATTGCTAGGCTTCGTATAGTCTCTCGTTTGCATGTCAATTAAGGTAGCATTGTTCCTTCGTCTAGGACTTCCTTTTTTGCATGAGCATTCCTAAAACCCAAACAAACTCATTGATTTTTCTTCTCCTAAGAACACGTTAACTCCTTCTACTACAGGCGAGTAAATCTCCAAAGGTCGAGCATCCGGTAGATTGCGTAGTAACGTCGTTCATCTAAAAAACACAACCCTTAACCCGTAGTTAGCCGAACTACGGCTTGCTGTGATTCTCATTCTAGATGAGATACGTAGGCATAAGACGCGATGTTTTAGCGAGCACACTCCTCTTTAACCCATAGGTAGCCGAGCTACGAAGACTCTGATTTTCATTTTCAGATGAGATACGTATGCAGTGGATGCGACATCCGTGCGAGTCATTTTCTTTTGACCCTCTTTTAGTAGATAGTACATTAGATAAACCCACACCCTTTAGACAAGAACAAAAAAAGTGGATCCCGTAGAGTACTACGGATGCGTAGGGTGCTAATACCTTCCCTTCGCATAATCGACTCCCGAACCCAAGATTTGGTTGCGAGACCTTGTCTTTTCCTTTCCTTTTTTTCCAGGTTTACTTCGAGCGTTTCCTTTCCCTCCTTTGGGATAAATAACGCACGGTGGCGACTCTTCTGTCTTTTCTTTTTTCGCCGGTTGTTTTTTTCGCATTCCCTTTTTTCAGGTTGCGACAGCTGGCGACTCTGCTGGGGACCCTGGTTTCCCTAAGCGAGTCCCTCCTAGCTTTTGTAGGTTGTTTGTTTATTGGGTGTTCATTCTTTTGTACAGCTATTTATTTTTCAGCATTTACCTGCTTCATTGCATTGTGTATATATCATTGATGTATCTGTTGGCTCTACTGTTGGTTTGATTGTTTGTTGGGATGGGGTGTTCTATGAGAGATAAGCTCATTACCCAGGCTTGAGTGTACACACAGGTTTTAGAGTGGATAGTCATGAGGCTTACGTGGTGTGTTGCTACGTTAAGTCGTTCATGAAGACCCACACTTAGACGAGGTTTCTTTTGGATATATTCTGTCCTACGGGTGTTCCATAACGGCATGATGTTCCTCTAGAAATCGTCGACTCTGGTGACCATTTCCCGAGAACTCAGTCGAGGCCTCTCCTCCGAGACGCGTTTATGTTAGCTCTGGTGGACGCATTCTCGCTGCTCAACCCGAGGACCCCGAGACTGGGAACTTGCTATTAGGATGTCCTGTTGAGGGGAGTCAGTGGAGGTCTTTTATCCCGTAATAATGTCAAACCTTCAGTGGTAAACGTATTATTCTCGACAGAAGGGCCGAAGTTGACAAACTTCTGTTCTTAGAACCTACCAGTGAGGGGCGGGCTAAATTCAGGAAACCTTAACCTCCAACCAACCCGGTTTTCTGGAGCAGAGCTTTGATCTTGTATTATATTCTTCAGTGGGTTTCTCTTCAGACAGTGCGACCCAACAGATATTCAAGCAGATACAGCAACCTTGATTTGCATGTCACTGCATTGCATCACATTATTTGCATTCATATCATTTAACACATGTTTATCTATTCCCAGGGGTTTATATCTTCTTCTTGATTCTAGTCGGGGTTTTCTTCTTATACTGTTTATCAAATGTGAGACCGGAATCAAGGAGGTAGAATACCTTTTGGAATTGATAAACATGTCATTGCATTTGCATATTCATCTGCATGTCTTGCATAACAGGTACCGCCGCAGTGTTCTCAGTTTGTTTGATATTCCACTAGTAGGATAGCTGACTCAGGCATTCACCGGTACGGTACCCGCAGAAACCACCAGAGAGCAATGGAAAGCCTACAAGCAGAGCTCGCCGAGATGAAGATCCGCATGAACCAATTCATGGATGTGGTTCAAGGGGTGGCTCAGGGACAGCAAGAGCTCAGGCAGATGATGCAGAGGAATTCCGCCACTACTCAACCAGAGACGTTGACTGATCCTCCAGCTGGAGAGGTTAACAGACCTAGTGGACCGGGGCCTACCCCGATCCTACATGTCACCTCCGGTCAACAACCCGTCCATGATGACCAGGAGGATCAGTTCCCCTTGCTTCAGGAAGACTTTGGAATAAGTCATGGTATGGATCCTATGTTTCGGAGACTGGAAGAGAGGTTGAAGGCAGTGGAAGGACAGAGTCCTCTGGGAGTAGACGTTGCTGACTTGGGATTGGTCCCAGGCGTGAGGGTGCCACCAAAATTCAAGGTCCCGATATTCGACAAATATAGCGGCAACTCTTGCCCGAAGACCCATGTGCAAGCCTACTTCCGTAAAATGGTTGCATACTCTGACGATGAAAAGTTGCTTATGTACTTTTTCCAGGATAGCCTAGCTGGGTCATCCCTGGAATGGTATATGAGGCTGGACAGAGCCCACATCCGCTGTTGGAGGGATTTGGCTGAGGCTTTCGTGAAGCAGTATCAGTATAATGCAGACATGGCTCCGGACAGAACTCAACTTCAGAATCTGTCTCTTAAAGGCAATGAGTGCTTTAGGGAATACGCTCAACGCTGGAGGGAGACAGCTTCCCGTGTTCAACCTCCTATGTTGGAGAAGGAAATGGCTAACATGTTCATGAACACTCTGCCCGGACCTTATTTGGAGCGCCTAGTGGGTTGCAATGCCTCCAACTTTGCTGATGTAGTCTCTACCGGAGAGAGGGTGGAGAATTACCTGAAGACATACGAGACCTAGAGTGGAGGTGGATCTTCATCAGGGGTGAAGAAGCCGTTTATTCAGGGACAGAAGAGGAGAGAAGGGGATGCAAGCACCATATCTTCTTATTAGAACAGGGATAACCGAAGGAATAACTTTCAGAACTATCATCAGCAACCGTATGTTGCGGCTGTGACCATTCCAGCTGCAGCACCACTACAACAACAACAACCCCAACGTCAACCAGCTCAGTACCAACCACAACAACCGGATAACAGACCCACTTATCAACAGAGGCAAAGGATGATGGATCGACGTTTCGACACTCTTCCAATGTCGTACGCTCAGCTACTTTCTAGTCTTCAACAACTACAACTTGTGCAGTTACGCACTCTGGCTCCTCCTGTTGGTAGGCTTCCGGTGGGTTACGACGCCAACGCTAGGTGTAGCTTCCACTCTGGAGCACCTGGCCACAATATTGAGAACTGCAAAGCTTTTAAGCACGTAGTTCAGGACCTCATAGATTCAAAGGCCATCGACCTTGCACCGGCTCCGAATGTCGTCAACAATCCCATGCCCCAGCATGGTGGTGCAAATGTTAATATGATGGAAGGGGAAGCCAGATCCGTCAAAGATACGTTGAAGCTGAAGAATCCGTTGTCGGATATCAAGGGATACTTGTTGAAGGCCGATGTTTTCCCCGGTTGTGGGAAGCGTTGTTTGGATTATGTGACTCAGAGTGGAGGTTGTTTGAAGCTACAACAGGGTATCCAGGTCTTGCTCGATAAAGGTATCCTCCAGGTTGAAGATTTGTCTATCCAAGAGTCTGCGGAAGGGGTTGAGGAAGAAGTGTTTGAAGATGCTACTGATGAATTCGCAGATGTTGTTCCTACTGATTCTGTGATCCATGATGATGTTGTCGCTGATATTCCAAACATGGCGTTTGATTCTGATGTACTTGCTGAACTTGATTCCGATGTTTCAGATGTGTGTACTTCAACGCCTCAGACTCGTCAAGGGCCGATTACTTTCTCCAGTGCGAGCGTCATCCAATATGGCCAGGTCTTTGCGGTCAACGATGAAGATGGGGATAGTGATTGCGACATCGATAACTGGGTGCGTCCGAGGATCCCAGGTGAAGTCATCAACAATTGGTCTTCTGAGGAGATTGTCCAAGTCACTTTTCTGAAGGAGTAATTTTCTTTGTTTGTTCATGCATATCCAAGTCTTACGTTCCGCCCAAGGCGTAATGACTCATTGTAGGGCTCATCTATGTGGATATCTGCATTTTTTATCATAAATAAAGGACGTCTTTTTGCATTCAAATATTTTGTTCACTGTCTTTCTATTTTTGCAGTTTTTGAAAATCAAAAAATATTTTGCAATGTTTTGTTTAGTTTTTACTCTTTGTTCACACTCATAAGCACATACCATCACTCATGCAGATGCACATCACCGAATCCTATTGATAACGGTTCTGCTATGGCTCGCTTCGACTTTGAAAATCCAATCTTTCAAACTGAAGAAAAGGGTGATGAAGACTGTGAAATCCCTGAAGAACTTGCCAGGTTATTAAAACAGGAGGAAAGGGTCATTCAACCGCATCAAGAGTCTGTTGAAGTGATTAATCTTGGCACCGTGGACGTCAAGAGAGAAATCAAGATAGGGGATGCTTTGGAAGATAATGTGAAGAAGGGGCTGATTGAATTGCTGCAAGAATATGTTGACATCTTCGCTTGGTCTTATCAGGACATGCCAGGGCTTGACACGGATATTGTGGTACACCGTTTGCCTCTCAAAGAAGGTTGTCCTCCGGTCAAGCAGAAGCTTAGAAGAACAAGACCAGAGATGGCTGTCAAGATAAAGGAAGAAGTACAAAAAACAGTTGGATGCAAGGTTTCTAGCAGTCACAAATTATCCGCCATGGGTTGCAAATATCATTCCAGTACCTAAGAAGGATGGAAAGGTACGAATGTGTGTTGACTACCGGGATCTAAACAGAGCTAGTCCTAAAGATGATTTCCCATTACCTCACATCGACGTTTTGGTGGATAACACAACTCAGTTCTCGGTATTCTCCTTCATGGATGGCTTTTCTGGCTATAATCAAATTAAGATGGCACCAGAAGACATGGAGAAGACAACATTCATAACCTCGTGGGGCACCTTCTGCTACAAGGTGATGTCGTTTGGTCTGAAAAATGCCGGAGCAACATATCAACGAGCGATGGTGACTCTTTTCCATGATATGATTCATCATGAAATCGAGGTTTATGTTGATGATATGATTGCCAAATCTCAGATAGAAGAAGAACATTTGGTGAATTTGCAGAAACTGTTTGAGCGTTTGAGAAAATTCAAGCTGAGGCTTAATCCGAACAAGTGTACTTTTGGGGTGAGATCTGGAAAACTGCTGGGTTTTATTGTTAGTGAAAAAGGGATTGAGGTGGATCCGGCCAAAGTGAAAGCGATACAGGAAATGCCTGAGCCAAGAACAGAGAAACAAGTTCGTGGTTTCTTAGGGAGGTTGAACTACATTGCAAGGTTCATCTCTCACCTAACAGCCACGTGCGAACCGATATTTAAATTGCTAAGAAAAGATCAGGCTATCAGGTGGAATGACGATTGCCAAAGGGCTTTCGAGAAGATAAAAGAGTATTTGCAGAATCCTTCTATCCTTATGCCTCCAGTCCCAGGGAGACAGTTGATTATGTATTTGACAGTACTAGACAATTCCATGGGTTGTGTTCTCGGTCAACACGACGAGACAGGTAGGAAAGAGCATGCCATCTACTACCTGAGTAAAAAATTTACAGACTGTGAGTCAAGATACTCAATGCTTGAAAAGACATGTTGTGCACTTGCATGGGCTGCTAAGGGATTGAGACAATACATGCTGACTCACACAACCTTATTGATCTCCAAGATTGATCCAGTCAAGTACATATTCGAGAAGCCAGCTCTCACCGGAAGGGTTTCTCGTTGGCAAATGGTATTGACAGAGTATGATATCCAGTATACATCCCAGAAAGCCATCAAAGGGAGTATTCTGTCAGACTATCTTGCTCAGCAGCCGATTGATGATTATGAGCCGATGAAGTTTGATTTTCCAGATGAAGACATCATGTTCCTCAAGATGAAAGACTGTGAAGAGCCAGTTGTTGAGGAGGGACCTGATCTAGACGAAAAGTGGACTTTGTTGTTTGATGGGGCTGTCAATGCCAGAGGAAGTGGAATTGGCGCTGTCATTACTACTCCGAAAGGTGCCTACGTGCCTTTCACCGCTCGTCTGACTTTTGAGTGCACAAATAATGAAGTTGAGTATGAAGGTTGTATCTTGGGTATTGAGCAAGCCATTGATTTGAGAATCAAGACTCTGGACATCTTCAGAGATTCAGCTCCAGTGATCAATCAAGTGAATGGTGATTGGAACACCCTCCAGCCCAATCTGGTCCCTTACAGAGATTACACGAGAAGACTATTGACTTTCTTCACAACAGTAAAGTTGTATCACATACCTCGTGATGAGAACCAGATGGCAGATGCTCTTGCCACCCTATCCTCTATGATCAACGTGATTCGGTGGAACCACGCTCCCAGGATCGATGTGATGCGCCTCGACAGGGCCGCGTATGTGTTTGCTGCTGAACTGGTAGTTGACGACAAGCCCTGGTATCACGACATCAAGCGCTTTCTGAAGAATCAAGAGTACCCTGCAGGGGCATCCAACAATGATAGAAAGACTTTGAGAAGATTGGCAGGTAGTTTCTTCTTGAACAAAGACGATGTGCTGTATAAGAGGAACTTCGACATGGTTTTGCTCAGATGCGTGGATAGACACGAAGCAGACATGTTAATGCAGGAAGTTCATGAAGGCTCCTTCGGTACTCATGCCGGCGGACATGCAATGGCTAAGAAATTGTTGAGAGCGGGATATTACTGGATGACCATGGAATCTGATTGTTTCAAATATGCTCGGAAGTGTCATAAATGCCAGATTTATGCTGATAAGGTACATGTGCCGCCAAATCCTTTGAATGTGATGTCTTCGCCGTGGCCTTTTGCTATGTGGGGCATCGATATGATTGGAAAGATTGAGTCGACCGCCTCCAATGGGCATCGCTTCATCCTTGTTGCCATCGACTATTTCACCAAGTGGGTCGAAGCAACATCGTTCGCGAATGTCACCAGACATGTGGTTGCTCGTTTCATCAAGAAAGAAATCATTTGTCGCTATGGGATTCCCGAAAGAATCATTACTGATAATGGTTCTAATCTCAACAACAAAATGATGAAGGAGTTGTGCCAGAACTTCAACATTCAGCATCACAATTCTTCCCCTTATCGCCCTAAGATGAACGGCGATGTTGAGGCAGCAAATAAGAACATAAAGAAGATTGTGCAGAAGATGGTCGTTACGTACAGAGATTGGCATGAGATGCTACCCTTCTCCTTGCATGGGTACCGTACTTCAGTACGTACATCGACCGGGGCAACCCCTTACTCCCTTGTGTATGGTACGGAAGCAGTCCTACCTGTTGAAGTGGAGATTCCTTCTCTAAGAGTTCTGTTGGATGTCAAGTTAGACGAAGTTGAATGGATTCGGACAAGGTTCAATGAGTTGAGTCTTATCGAAGAGAAGCAAATGGCAGCCATTTGTCATGGGCAGTTGTATCAGAGTCGGATGAAGAGAGCCTTTGATCAGAAAGTGCGTCCTCGATGCTTCCAGGTCGGAGATTTGGTGTTGAAAAGGATCCTTCCTCCTCAGACAGATCACAGGGGCAAGTGGACTCCTAACTATGATGGACCGTATATTGTCATCGGGGTTTTTGATGGTGGGGCCTTAACGCTTGCAACTATGGATGGTGAAAACTTCACTTCCCCTGCGAACTCAGACGCAGTTAAAAAATACTTCGCATAAAATAGACCCGCTGGACAGTAAGAAGAATAGTCCAGGAAAAAATGGGCATCCCGACGAACCAAGAAAATGAAAAGGTTCGGGCAAAAATTAGGGATTAAAAATGAAAAGATCGTACACCCGGTAAGTTGAAAACCTGAAAAGGCAACTTAGGCAAAAATGGGTATCCTGGTGGATTGAAAACCCGAAAAGGGCGATCCAGACAAAAGTTAGGGATTAAACGAATGACTGCGTTCTAAGTAGTTCTGAATCTCATCCCGTGTCAATGACTGGAAACTTTTGAAGGATAGGAAACAATCCAATCACTCTTTTCATAAAGCTGATCATCTGGAGGATCTTGAAGACGAGCAAGTCATAGCAGAATTGGAACCTAATAGAAATCCATTTCACATTGCCATTAGATTAATTTCTGTTTTTATCTTTTGTGCGATTACCTCTTTCCAGGGATTGCTTCCTGATGTAAATGCCTATTCAGAGGCCATTCCATCAATAAAATCATGTTATTCAGTATATCTCTGTTTTCATTTTCATTTTACTGTTTTGTTTGCAAAAATGACGTCCGAATTTTTGATAAACATTGCATCATGTCACATAAGAGCTTTACAGGTACATGCTTAATAAACATTTAAAAGTGCTGTAAATGTTAAGTGCTTTGTGTAACACCCCTTTTTCTACCCCAAATTAGTTAGCATATAATAAGAGTAAATAAGCACGCATATAAAGAAAAGGGCGTCACATCGACGTTTTCGAAACTTAAAACTTTCAAAAACCACCAATACACCTGGTCATTCAAAATAACACATTTCATCATGAATATTCAAGCAATATGCGTTCGCAGCGGAAAATAAAGAATACTCATGTAATTCATAATATGATCCATGTCCCATACCATGATCACCTCTCAATAATCACTTCAAATAAAATAAAACAATTAATGACGTAAAGCATATCAAAATAAGATATGAGTTCAATACCACTAATCTACCCAGTGTTACATGACCAGAGCATTGACTCATTACCTAATTTCAAACTAAATACAGAAACTCTCCAGCTATTCTTGAGCGAGCTACCCTCCACCTACTCCAGCAATACTACTCTGTAGTATCTGCACGATACCCATGTAAAGGTAACATTTAAACAGAAAGGGTGAGAATTCAAATCATCATGAAATAACACAATTTAAGAATTCATCACACTTGGTATAATCACGTCAATAATATTAACCAACAAACATCTCACATATTTCAAACGTACATCGCATCCACATCAATACATGCATTCAATGATCACATAACTATAGACGACTCAATGCAAGACAATGTGACTCTATGCATGTGGTACCTCAATGTGAACTCAAAGTTTCACCGCTTTCCGGTTCAATATCTAGAATCCAAGCCACGCTTCCGATCCGGACAAGACCAAAGCCCTACGTCTGTTTCCAATGAAGGATCACCGCTTAATACTACGCCTAATCCCAATTAAGGATTAACGTCTGCTACGTCTGTTTCCAATGAAGGATCACCGCTTAATACTACGCCTGATTCCAATTGAGAATCAACGTCTGCTCATGTGAACCCACAGTTTCACCACTTCCATAATGAAGTCAACCATGCTATGAATGAATGCACACATACCAACACATATGCAATTAAGACCATCTATATACCGTCTTAACATCCCACATATCACCATAACTCACAATTGGTACATATACACATTCATCACAACACATCAATTACGATTACATATACACATCCATAACCATAAATCATTCACAATTCAATAATGGTATACATACACATTCATACAATATATTATTCACCAATATAGGCCAATCATCGAATATGTACACATAGATTTCATTCCAAAACGCACACAACATTTAAATATCAATTTTTCACTTTTCAAATAGTGTTAACCGGTTAACGCCCTGGGTTAATCGGTTAACGCAAAACAGAATGCACTTCTTGGCAATTTTTAACAGTGTTAACCGGTTAACGCCCTGGGTTAACCGGTTAACGCAAGACAGAATGTAATTTTTTTTATATTATAACAGTGTTAACCGGTTAACGCCCTGGGTTAACCGGTTAACGCAAAACAGAAATTTGTTCCTGCACTAACACGAAACATAATGCAGATTTCCCCGCATTTTTCATCGTTGGAGGACTTTCGGACCTCCGATTTCGATTCCGTAAAAAGCTACACATTCAAAAAAATTATGACTCATCCAAATATATATTCATTCCCAGTTTTAGCATAATTTAATCATCACAATTCAAGAGTATTTATCAAGACCTAATAATTCCAAACCATGCCAATTAAGGATTTCAACCTAAAACATGTTCCTACCCATTGACCCAATCATACTAACCCATAATGATAAGGATTTCCCCCCTTACCTTGTCAATTTGATGGAAACCTTGACTTCTCTCGCTTTTCCTCTCCTCTTTCTCTATTGCCTTCAGTGCTCAAGTGAATTATAATTCTCACTTCCTTCACTCTTACTATTTATAATAGTATTCTAGTTGGGCTTAAATCATCTAATTTAATCACTAGGCCCAATAATACCTAATATTTAAATATCTCTATTTAAATTCAAATAATTAACCACTCACTATGCAACCAAGTTAATTAATTAATTCTATTATTTAATTATTTCTCATATC
Source organism: Lathyrus oleraceus (assembly GCF_024323335.1). Classification (NCBI taxonomy): domain Eukaryota; kingdom Viridiplantae; phylum Streptophyta; class Magnoliopsida; order Fabales; family Fabaceae; genus Lathyrus; species Lathyrus oleraceus. The sequence goes on from NC_066585.1 coordinate 230,494,976, forward strand.
CACTAGATAATGAATTAATACACCAATTAATTAATTAACACTCCACATAATTAAATTAAAATTATAATAATAATAGTATAATACTTCAATACTAAAAAAAATGGGTTGTTACACTTTGGATCGTCTATTCAGAACAGGTACCCTCGGGGCATTTCCTTAAGGTTCCCAACTGATGATCGCGAATGTTTTCCCCTAACAGTCGAAGTTGGTATCTTATCCCTGCAGAGGTGATCAGAGCATTGGATTCTTCGATCCCCAGCAGGCTCTCACTGCTGTACCTCCCCCAAGTGGTTGTTTCAGAATATACACTCCCCAGCGGAGTTGACAGTGCCAGACTGTATATTCCCAGCAGAAGCGGCTGCTCCTCAAGGTTCGATGTCAGATCGATGATCTCGACGCCAGATCCATGGTCTCTTTCCTTGAAGCAGAATCTTGGTACCGTATCGGTGTTTGCTTCCCCTGCTAAGTCGTCTCTCTCGCAGATTATGGTTGCCAGAACCACTATCGCTTTCCCCAACAGCAGGTTTTCAGTGTCGTTCTCTCCCCAGTCAGAGTCTCGGTATTTCGTCATTGCTAGAACACCGTGTGGCGGGTCATTTCCCCACAGAGTTCTTTGCGATGTGCATCTCCAACAGCCTTGCCAGGGTCCAGAAGATGGTGATCATTTCCCTAGCAGATTCCCTTGCCTCGGCTTGGCATTCTACCCAGCATTTCGCATCCCTGCATGTAGAATCATATTGCATTGCATCCTCCCAAATCGCGTAGCATTTCCATTTTCATGGAGCATTACGCCATTGAAAAATTCAAACATACGCATGTAAGCATAAAACATTCTCGGTATCCCAAGTGATAAGCCAGAAGTTGTTTCCAGTACTCAGACTGAAGATTGTTCATGACTTACCTTTATTATCCCCAGCAAGTGTCATTGGCCCATGCGCCGCCTCTATTATCTTTCCCTATTTCTACCGATGCTGACAGACATGAAGTTTTCCGGTATTCAGACCGAAGTGGCATTTAGGCCAGTTTCCGGTATTCAGACCGAAGTGGCATTCAGGCCAGTTTCCAGTATTCAGACCGAAGTGGCGTTCAGGCCAGTTTTCCGATGTTCAGATCAAAGAAGTTTCTGACATTCAGGTCGATGCAACTTGTGGCATTCAGGCCAGTTTCCGGTATTTAGACCGAAGTGGCATTCAGGCCAGTTTCCGGTATTCAGACTGAAGTGGCGTTCAGGCCAGTTTCCGGTATTCAGATCGAAGAAGTTTCCGACATTCAGGTCGATGCAACTTGTGGCATTCAGGCCAGTTTCCAATATTCAGACCGAAGTGGCATTCAGGCCAGTTTCCGGTATTCAGATCGAAATGGCGTTCAGGCCAGTTTTCTGATGTTCAGATCGAAGAAGTTTCCGACATTCAGGTCGACGCAACTTGTGGCATTCAGGCCTGCCTCTCGGTGTTCAAACCGATATTAATAATCTCATATCTTCCGATGTTCAGATCGAAGTCATTTCCAGTATTCAGACTGATGAGCGGCATTCAGGCCATGGTTATTTCTGCGTTACCATTTATTTTGGTATCCAGGATAACATTCTTTTTCGGTATTCAGACTGACTCTCACCGTACCAGACGGATTCTTCTTTCAAGACCACCTCTTTGCCGATTCTGACAGGCATTGTTACTTCACTTTACTTTAGTGAAAATTTTCGGGCTTTTATTGTATTCAATCCCTTGATACCTCGAAAGTGCGAAAGCCGCTGCTATCTTCTTTTCGGGTCTCCAGTTGATTGAATAGGGGCAGCTGTAATACCTCAAAATTTGCCCCCCTCATTCATGCATTCATTTTTAGGTCATTTAACATTTCATATTGCATTTCATCATGTCAATCGGAATTAGATCCAAGAAGCTTGAATATCATCCAAGACATTTTGTGGGTCCTATCTGGGTGATCAGCCAACACAAGGGAATGGCTTGAGATACTTCCAACATGTTCAAATGGGGTCTATTCATCAGTCAAAATGCTAATCTTGAAGGAGCAAAAAGCAGAGCCTGAGTTGTCATGCTCGCTAGGCGAGCAGCGTGGTTCGCTTAGCGAATCTGAACTGTCATGCTCGCTAGGCGAGCAAATTCTTCGCTAGGCGAAGCGCACGCGTTTTTGAAAAAATATAACAGCAGAATCTTGGACTTGGACCTCTCATTTGAGCCCACAAAGCCACGAAAATCAGGTTATAAATTCTAGACTTCCATCTCCCAAGAAGGGCAGACAGACGAGAAGGAAGGAGAAAAGCTAACATGATTCGGAGCAGCCACCCGACACTGAAAGGAACTCATATGCAAAGAACCTATTCTACCTCATATAAACCCTAAGATTGTTCTACAAACCCAACGGTGCAATTCAATTTCATTCGATCTCTCCAATCAGGTTTTCCTTATTCCCATTATTTTATGCCTTCAATTTGAAATTTCTAAATGTATGAGGTATTATGGTGAATTTGAAAGAGTGGGTATCGTTCGGTTTTGCCCACGGGTTTAGATGTGCATGAATATGTAGAACAATGCCTTGAATGTTCGATCACTTAATTTATGGAAGGGATACCATAGGGTTTGGAGTCCTCGAAATCGTCCTGTTATCAATGGAAAATCCAGAACCCGTAGGCGTTCGCTAGCAGCATCGCTAGGCGAGCCTGTAGCGAGGCTTCGCTAAGCCTTCGCTAGGCGAAGCAGTAACGAGCGTGACAGAAGTTGTTTTTTGCTCTTTAATCTGTTCGGTGATTGTTATGACATGCTTTCTCTTGCCTCCGTGCACTGTTTACCTTACGCTTTGTTGTCATGTTTCTTTTGTTTGGTGCAACTCTTGATTGCACCCCATCTTGTCACTCTAACCTGTTTGTTGAGTTTTTTGTGAGGGCTCACATGACTCCTGAAAGGATAGCTTGCTTGGCATTCCACTTTATTTGTGGGATACCATTTGGAGATTTATTTTGATTACCTGTATTGACTTGCTTTCTTTGATGGTGCCAGCTCGAGAGATCTCTGGGTTTCTTATTTCTTTAGCTGTTATTACTTCGGATCTTTATCCGTGTGGTAGACCTCTTGATCCCTTTATCTTTCCCGCATTTTACCGCTTTCTTAGCTGGAAGACCTCGATAGGAGGCAATGTTTTCTTTTGTTTGTTTACTTTTGTGCCCAAAGACCTCCAAAAGGAGGCATCAATGCTAAAGACCTCCATGAAGAGGCAATTGACGAATAAAAGGGATTAGTAATCAATCCCCCGTTATTCAGTGTGTCATTCTTTATGCTCGCACTATGTGTCGAAGCTTCAGAACAAAAGCCCAAGATCTTTTGTCCGGTCAGTCAGTGGAGAGGGTTCCACCTTTCTGAATCCCCACTTTTTGTCATGAGCTCACCCTGTCCAGGGTTAAGAGCTATGAGGTCTTATCCTCATTACCCTTTTGATCTGCTCACCCTGACGTTCAATGTCAGTGGTTAAGAGCCCATTTGATTACCTATTCCATGGCTTGTTTGTCGAGGTTGATATTGCCCCTCTTGACTAAAGCCCTACCCACGTAGGTTTGAGCCCCCTTGGTGGCATTTTACTTTATGCATGTTTGTTTTGTATGGTGTGATCGTCTCCTCATAGGATTGCTAGGCTTCGTATAGTCTCTCGTTTGCATGTCAATTAAGGTAGCACTATTCCTTCGTCTAGGACTTCCTTTTTTGCATGAGCATTCCTAAAACCCAAACAAACTCATTGATTTTTCTTCTCCTAAGAACACGTTAACTTCTTCTACTACAGGCGAGTAAGTCTCCAAAGGTCAAGCATCCGGTAGATTGCGTAGTAACGTCGTTCATCTAAAAAACACAACCCTTAACCCGTAGTTAGCCGAACTACGGCTTGCTTTGATTCTCATTCCAGATGAGATACGTAGGCATAAGACACGATGTCTTAGCGAGCACACTCCTCTTTAACCCATAGGTAGCCGAGCTAGGAAGACTCTGATTCTCATATTCAGATGAGATACGTATGCAGTGGATGTGACATCCGTGCGAGTCATTTTCTTTTGACCCTCTTTTAGTAGATAGTACATTAGATAAACCCACACCCTTTAGACAAGAACAACAAAAGTGGATCCCGTAGAGTACTACGGATGCGTAGGGGTGCTAATACCTTCCCTTCGCATAATCGACTCCCGAACCCAAGATTTGGTTGCGAGACCTTGTCTTTTCCTTTCCTTTTTTTCCAAGTTTACTTCGAGCGTTTCCTTTCCCTCCTTTGGGATAAATAACGCACGGTGGCAACTCTTCTGTCTTTTCTTTTTTCGCCGGTTGTTTTTTTCGCATTCCCTTTTTTCAGGTTGCGACAGGCCCATAGACATTTATCCTGTTATGCAGGATGGGAAAATTCTATCTAGGTCACTCATGTCCCTCAGCATGCTTCGTGGAGTACCCATCAACTGTCTTTATGGTTATCCAGTTACGGACAATGTTTGATCAGCAATAAAGCATTCGACTCTACATCTAGGGTCCATTGTGGTTTCAGGTCGAAGAGTGGTATACACCATTATCACCATGAGAATAACTTATGACACTTTGCATAACTTTCTATATAGTATTCTCATAGCGGGTCAATCCAGTATAAATATCACTCTTAATATTCATACCTATGTTTAAGACTTGATAACTCCTTATCCATGATCCATGAGATGTGATCATCAGTCTATATACATAATAGTCTTAATGCTTTAATGTTATCCCACTTCACAATAAAGCTCGACTACGGATACTTTAAGAATAGTGTCCTTATGTTTAATGTGATCTCATGATCAAGTCACACTTAATACATTAAACGGACTAGCTATTCTAGGGACTTTATTAAACAAACGTAATAAAGAAAAAGCCTTTCATTATTCGATACAAGTACCAAAAGTATTGGCCTCTAGGGCTTACACCAACACCAAGATCACACAGAGCCTGCATAATATTTACCTCAACGATATTGCAAGGAATAATAAACTTACCTAGATCTTTTATCTTTGGTGGAAACACTTGAGATCTTACCACTTCCTCATTTTCATTCATGTTTACGTCTTGCTTTCCTACTTTACCTTTTGTCCCCTTTAATAATACCTTCATAAATTTAACAAATTTAGGCATCAGTTCTAATATTTCATGGAACGAAATACTTACCTGGAGATGAGGATTTCTAACATTTCATTGAACTTTGCAAACCCCATTGCTTCATCCTCTTGAACCAGTTTATTTTTAATTATAGGGAATGGTGGTTTAATGTAATCCGGTAGATGAGGATTTGGTTCGGTTAGGATTTGCTTCTTCATTCTTCTCCATGTAGATTTTTTATCAAAGAAGTGATCAAGGGTAACTCCTCTTCCTTCTTCATCACCTTGCTTCCCATTCTCTTCTCTTTCAATCACACCTTCTTGAATTGTCTTTTTATTATCTTGTTCAATAATTTTCTCTGAACCTGCATCAACAACTTTGGATGTTTCATTCTCAGGATTGTTTACAGTGTTGCCTGTTAATCCTCCACTCGCGCTAGGCAAAGATGTTATTTGTCTAGATAGCTAACCAATTTTCATATCTATATTTTTGATAGACTCATTCTAGTTTCTACCCATTTCCTCATGGTTCTTATTCATCTGATCAAAACTACTTTTAGTGACTTTAATGAAATTCTACAAAGTTTCTTCCAACTGTGATTGCTTCGTTTGAAAGTTGGAAGCTTGTTGGTTTTGTTGCATAGCTTGGGTACCACTTTGGTTTTGGTTGTTACTCCAACAAAAATTTGGATGATCCCTCCATCCCGGATTGTAGGTATTGGAATATGGGTTATTCTTTTGAAAATTTTGTATTGGGTCTCTTCACTTATCCCTTACAAATAAAACCTTCCGTTTTCATGTCCTCCTCTACAAAAGTCACACTTAAGTGATTGTGTCTGGCTCACGTTAGCTTTATTTAAGAAGCCTTTAGCTAGCTGCTTATTTAACAATTCAATTTAAGCTAATAATGCAGTATGAGTGTCAAGAGGTAACATACCTTTAGGTGTGACACTAGTTTCAAGCTTAATCGACCTTTAACTTTTATAATGGTACTCATTCATAGACATCTTCTCAATGAGGTCCTTACATGTGGTTCGGTCATTGTCCTGATTGTTCCTCTGATAGATGCTTCTAAGAGCATCCGTGCTTGCATTTGTAGGCCTTTCACAAAAATTTGCATTTGTTCCATACTGCTCATAATGTGATTAGGACGCCGTCTTAATAATAATTTAAACCTCTCCCAAGCATCATAGAGAGATTCGGTCTCTTGCTGTTTGGACTATGTGATTTCAGCTTTTCTTTTTGTGAATTATGTTATAGTGAAGAATCTTTCCAAAAATTTGTCTTCCAATTTTCTCCAAGTTCTTATCACTCCATTAGGAAGACATGATAACCAATCCTTCGCTCTTCCAATCAACGAGAAGTTGAATAACTTTAGTTTAACCTAATCCTCTGTAATACCTTCCGGTTGACACATCGATGTTGTCTCATAGAATTTAGCTAGATGTTCCCACGGGTCATTGTTTGCATCCCTGTCGAATTGTGTATCCCTCAAACCTAATAGCACAAAGTATTTGATGTTGAAATTCACAAGGGTTGCAGGAACGAAACCCAAGGATACCTGTGATGTGTCAGTAGGTCGACAATAGTCCCCCATGGTTTGTGCTATTGGTTCACCCATGGTGCGTGTTTCTACCTGAGTTGTGTACACAAAAACAAGAAATACCTCAGTAGCACTATGATATAAAAAATTAAACAAAAAGCAAGGAAGACTAAGAAAAATAAAATACGTTGCACAAAGCGTTGCCTTGTTGAATATCGACAGTTCCCAGTAACAACGCCAAAAACTTGATGACTTCTCAGAAAGTGTAATGGTAGTGTCGCAGTAATAAAAGATTGAATGCACATGGATTATCTTCGAACAAGTCAACAATTATGCAATATAACAGATACACAGTAAATTGGGGGGGGGGGGGGGGGGGGGGTCTGGTTTCAGAACGAAAAACAAATTATGAGTTTAAAACATAAGTATTAAGAAAGTTAGGTTGTGTATTAGAATCCCCTTATCCTCTCTTGTCGATGTATGATTCCTTGTATGAATGGTCTAATCCTTATAATCTCACGATGAACTAACAAAATCGTTATAGCCGACCCCTCACAAAATAACTCACTAACCATTACTTAGAGCTTTCTATCCCTAGTCCTCCAGCGTAAGCAGGGTTAGATGATGTATAAAATGTTAATTCCATATGCCACTACTCGGGGTCTCCTATCCCTATTCAACCAACATAAGTAGAACAGTTGCCCTAGGTCCAACACATAGGCTAAGGGTCAGTAATCCATATGTGTCTAATATCATATAAGCAAAGTATCTCAAATAAAAAGCATTAAGAGTAAGAAACAACTGAATAAGATCATAATTCAAAGGATTCATACAAAGTCAAACCAATATATAATGCCAACAAGATTGAATATGGTTCATCATCACACAACCTAACCTAGAGAATATCATATGAGTTCCCTTGAAGGATTGATCTCCAATGGCTTCCAATGCTCTCAAAATAACCATTTGATGCTGTTAAATTGTGCTCTCAGTGCCAAATTTTGTAACCCTTGTGAAAATGCAGAATTTCCCCTTTTAAAGGTGTCATAATGGACCAGAACACGTGAGAAAATGCCCATAAAAGTGACCATCGCGTGCGATACAACTTTTAATAACATATCGCATGCGCGATGATGTGCGATGGTAGATGTGATTATTTCTAAAGCTTTACTCTTTTTTGCTCCTTTTTCACTCAAATTTTCACTATGTCCACAATTTGCACACTTGGCTATTTTTCCCTCATTCTTTGGTCATTCCTTCTCATATTTTCTCGACTTTCACTTGTTTTGCTCCGATTCTTTGACTAAATATATGCAATGACGGACTGTCATCATCTCCCATTTAAGATACATCACCATTGTAACCTTTTGTCTAAGAAGAACCATCACCAAATTACTTATGAAGGGTCGTTTCACTGTAGCCTCCGCAATCATCTTCATGTCTGGTTCCATAATGGAAAAATGGAACCGTTTGTGAGAATCAACTTCTGATTCCTATGATTTACACAAGGTCAAGTCCAATTCTCGGATCTGGAATCCGAAAGCGTCTATGGTGAAGAAATCAAGGTTTCACGGAGTCAAGATCTCAAATCGACGGAAGTTGAATCCATCAAACTTCGATGCAACTTTGATCGATCACTCATCTCGATCTCGAACCACCGTAAGAATGCGCCAATAAATATCCTCAAATGTGGACTCAGACCTAATATGTTTCGATTGGTCAGGCTCAGTTTAAGTTTAGGCCGACTAGGAATCTTGATCTCTAACTCCTACAGAGGCTTGTCATTAGATCCCATCGGATCCAGATTTAGATTCGCTGGGCTAGGATAGATTGAGTACCATCTCACCTCCGACCGTGTAACATTATGGGTCCTTAAACTTCCAAATAAGTCCTCATATAGATCTCCTCAAATTTGAGCTCAGATTCATCATGGATTCGGGCAAAGACAAAAGATATCGCATATGAGATATGTATCTGTAAAGGATACCACAATGACCAACCCATGCCACGTGTCTCATGATCGTAAAAGCCTCACATCGGATGTCCTTCGTCGTAACGAACAAAGCCAAGTCCCAGACAGTCACAAGGTGTCTGGGATAGTGGAATAATAAGAGAATTACGAAGTGCTTAGCATCTCGGAGTATGAGGCAACCCGAGCGATCAGATGGTCGGTTGGGTATTAAACCTGGTGGAGTAAGTGAATGCAACATGGCTCTCCATTGACATCTGAAGTCCCTAGCACCTCAACATTGTTCCAAAGGATAGACTATAGCACAACGGGGTATTCAGTGATGTTTATGGTAAACAATCACTTAACTTTAAATTTATTGCTTGAAGGATCAAACTAGTAAATCATATCTTACTAATTAAATTGATTATTTCCTAATTAAATTGATTAGACTATAAACATGATCGGGTTTTCACCGAATTTTTATTATTTAAATTGATTATTTCCTAAAATAAACATACTATCTTAAAAGTGAAATAATTTAAAAGGGAAAAAAATCATTCACAATCTTTTTATTTTATTTTATAAATTTTGACTATTTTAAACATAAAATCATGATTTTGATGAAAATAATTTTTTTAAAATACTTAAATAAGAAATACGAAAACTAATAATAAAATGATAAAAAATATAATTTTTTATTTTTATAATGATTTTTATAATTAAAAAAAAAGAGGCAAAAATGCACAACAAATGAGAAATGTGAGACTTAAACTCAAGACCTCTCTTTTGTATTCTTTGGACAAACTCTTCTACCAAATGAGCTATTATGTTCATTAAAAATTAAATAAAACTCAAAGAATAATTTGCACATGAGAATTTGATTTCCATTTTTGTCCCTTTTACAAATGATACTTATCCGATATATCATTTCATTTATTCAAATTAAAGTGACATTAAAAAATATATGAAAGGTGGACAAAATTTATACAATGAAACATTTAATATTCCATCTCTAATTTTGTCGTGATGTTCCTTCCCTAAATTTTGTCATATCTTAATAGTGTTATTTTTTTTTAATCTTATTCTTTCTTATTTTATTTTATTTTTATAATTTGTTCATGTAAAGAGAATGAGATTAAAAAAAGATAGAGAGTTAAGATAAGTCAAAATAAGAAAGTTTTCATCAAATTAATAAACAACTTCATTCAGCATTAATACACTATAATTGAACTATCATTTACCAACTAATCCATATATAAATGTCACATATATATGTCAATTGTAATGAAAGAAGATGTTTGTATATGATAAAATTTATAAATTATTATTTTAAAAATAGAGAAAGCACCAAAATCATTTTAATCTACATTAAAAATGGTTGAGTATAATTTCTCTAATATTTTATGGTCAATATCATTTTAATATACATTAGAAAAGTTGAGTATAATTTCTCTAATATTTTATGATGAAGTTGTTGGAATATATGAGAGAGAGAGAGAGAGAGAGAGAGAGAGAGAGAGAGAGAGAGAGAGAGAGAGAGAGAGAGAGAGAGAGAGAGAGAGAGAGAGAGAGAGAGAGAGAGAGAGAGAGAGAAGAGAGAGAGAGAGAGAGAGAGAGAGAGAGAGAGAGAGAGAGAAGAGAGAGAGAGAGAGAGAGAGAGAGAGAGAGAGAGAGAGAGAGGAGAGAGAGAGCGAGAGAGGAGAAGAGAGAGAGAGAGAGAGAGAGAGAAGAGAGAGAGAGAGAGAGAGAGAGAGAGAGGAGAGAGAGAGAGAGAGAGGAGAGGAGAGAGAGAGAGAGAGAAGAGAGAGAGAGAGAGAGAGAGAGAATGATTGCATTCACCTAGGATGTGAATGCATCCTATAAATTTATACGCGAGTTAAAATATGTGTAAGAAACAAAATGACCAAGTGAAATAACAGAAAAGTATAAAAATCATGCTTGTAACCGGTTACACATGACATGAAAATTAAATATCCTTCTATGGTAACCGGTTACATCAATGAAAACACCACTTTTATGCTAATTAGATGAGTTTCTGACCATGTTGTAACCGGTTACCACCCCCTGTTAAACAGTTATAAAACTTGAATTGCTTCAATAACTTTCAACACACCATCTTAATTCAAGTGTTGCAAGTCTTTCATGCTCATCCTCGTCTTAAATCTCTTGAACACATCATTTGTGACTCCCTTAGTCAACAAATCAACAACTTGATACTCAATTCTACAATATCCCAAACATAACCTTCATTCACTAACAAATTCCCTCAAGTAGTGAAACCTCATCTCAATATGCTTACTCCTCCCATGTGCAATTGGGTTCTTAGTAAGATTAATCGCGAAAACATTTTTAACTAGAAGCGTGACATCCTCACCCTCACTGTTGCCTAGCTCCTCCAATAGATTCATAAGCCACACGACTTGGCACACACATAACAAAGCAACAATGTACTCAGCCTCACAAGACGAGAGTGCAACTATCGGTTCCTTCTTCGAACACCATGGGATTGGTGTCGCAATAAATATAAAGATGTATCCAGTTGTAGACTTTCGATCATCTTTATCTCCATACCAGTTGGAATCGGTAGAATCGAGAAAATTTCATTTTCTGCCTGTATTTACTGCGCGAAAGATAATTCTACAACCAACAAAACCTTTGACTTATCGTAGGATCCTCTTGACTGCTATCAAGTGAGACACCTTCGGTCTCCCCATGAACCTACTCACAATACTGACACTAAATGCCAAGTTCGATCGCATATTGCACAAGTAATGAAAGGATCCAATCAACCTCCTATATTGAGTTGGATCAACATCTTGCTCATCCTCTTTCTTAGACAACTGCGGCCTTGGTTCAACTGGAGAAATGGCAGCATTGCAATGCTCAATTTCAAATTTATTCAATATCTCAATAGCATATATTCTTTAGTGCATGAGCAATCCTCTTTTGGACTGGTGCAACTCAATACCAAGGAAGTATGTCATGAGACCAAGGTAAGTAATCTCATACTCTTTCATAAGTTCACTCTTGAACTTTGAAATACACTTTCCCTTGCTTCCCGTGATTAATAAGTCATCTACATATAGACAAAGGATAATTACTCCTTCACTTGTATCCATCTTCACATACATTCCATGCTCGGATACACACTTCTTGAAGCCAACATCCTTTAGGAAACCATCTATTATTTTATTCAAAGATCTTGGAGCTTGCTTCAAACCATATAATGCTTTCTTTAAGTAGTAGAACTTTAGCTCTTGGACTTTCACAACAAAATCAATAGGTTGTCCTCCATATACCTCTCTTCAAGTGGTCCATTCAAAAATGCGGATTTGACGTTCATTTGGTAGATATGCCAATTGTGGTTATTTTCAATGCCAACAACAAGTCTAATGGTTTCAATCCTAGCAACTGGTGTAAATACCTCTTCAAAGTCTATGCCTTCCCTTTACAAAAATCTCTTAGCTACCAATCGAGCCTTATGCTTGATTATCTCACCCTCGGGACTTGCTTTCACTTTGAACACCCACTTCACACCAATTGACTTCTTTCCTTTTGGTAGACCAACCAACTCCCAAGTATTGTTCCTCTCAATGGACTTCAGCTCCTCCTTCATAGCAAAAATCTACTTTGGATCACTTAAAGCCTCTTCCGTATTAACAGGTTCAGATTCATCCATATGTGCAAAATGGACGAAATCACCATCATCATTGACTTTGTTGTCTCAGAACAACTCACAATCTTGGATTATTTGAGGAAAAATCCTTTGCCTTGTTGACCTTCTGACATTTGCTTCATTTCAGGCTTTGACGATAGGTTGTTCTGCTCTTCCACTTTCTTCAGAATTTGAAATTTCGAAGTTGTAACCAGTTACAGCTTTCTACTAACCGGTTAACGCCTGCATGTAATTGGTTAACGTCTGTTGGTAACCGATTAAACCTTATTGCACTTGCTTTAATTCATCTATTACGATGTCCCTACTAATCACTATCCTCCTGTTTAATAGTAGCAAACAGTTTATAACCACCGGTAGAGTGATTTTCAACAAGTATCATAACTTATTCGCTGTCATCCAACTTCTTTCTAAGTTGTACCAGAATATATCGGTATGCTACAGAGTCAAAGACCCTCAAATGGTTCAGATTCGTTTTGAATCTCGACCATGCTTCCTCTGGTGTTAGATTCTCAAGCTTCTTTGTAGGGCACCTATTCAACAAATAGGCAGTTGTGGATACCGTTTCTCCCTATAACTCTTTCTTCAAGTTCTTCCCCTTTAGCATGCTTCTTACCTTGTTCATGATCGATCGATTCTTTCTTTCGGATACACCATTTTGATGTGGTGTATAAGGTGGTACTACCTTATGTACAATCCCTTCATGATCACAAAACCTCCCAAATTCATTTGAGACATATTCGCATCCACCATCTGTTTTGAGCACTTTGAGTTTTTTTACCACTTTGCCTCTCAACCATGGACATGAACTTCTTAAACACTTCTAATACCTCATCCTTTCTCTTGATTAGGTATGTTTTTAGCTTTCTACTATGATCGTCGATAAATGTGACAAAATACCTATTACCACCAATGAGATCTACTTGCATCGGTCCATACACATCTGAATACACCACCTCAAGTTGATTCTTGGTCCTGCGGCCTGCACCCTTGCTGAATTTACCCTTATGTTGCTTCTCTTGCACACATTCTTCACAAATTTTAGCTAGTATGTTGACCGATGGCAGCCCCGTTACCATTCCGTTCTTTTACAAGTCTTTGAGATCTCTAAAGTTGAGATACCTAAGACGATATTGCCACATCCACTCTTCTCTACTTGTTGTAGTAGTAAGACATCTATGCTCCATAACCTTCAACTCAACCATGAAGGTTCTATTTGAAGCCATAGGTGCTTTAAGGACCAAATCTCATTTTGCGTTCATAACGCGCAACCCCTTGTTTTCCCTGTGAATCTTGTAACCCTTCTCAAGAAATTGACCAATACTTAGAAGGTTACATTTTATTCCCGGAATGTACAAGACATATTTGATCAAGGAATGTCCACCATCCCTTCTCATGATCAAAACATCATCGATCCCATCAGCCACTAGAGTGGTGTCATCCGCGAACTTTACTTTGTTCTTCATGGCACAATTGATTTTGACAAACCAAACCTTCCTCCCTGTCATATGAGTTGAACAACTCGAGTTCAAATACCACTCTACTGTGCATTGAAATCCTTTCAAACTCATCATGGAGTCTTCCTCTTCATGCAACCGGTTAACCGCATCATTCAACCTACCACAACTCAATTTTTCAGAAGTCTTTGAGTTGTTGCAGTTGTTGTCCCACATATGTTTGCTGTTGCAATCCCCTTATGTGATCATGACCAATAGTGTATCCTCTGCATCAAACTCTTATCTTGCAACCTTGGCTTCATCCCTTTGAGATTCCTTCTTATTCGCATTGCACTCTTTTGCAAAATGACTAAACCGTTGACACTAATAGAATTTCTCATTGCTCTTATCAAACCTCTTCTTTTCACCTCTAAAGTGGTTTTTACCACCATGTTTGTTGCAGTTGCTCTCACCCCTTTGACTAGCCGAATTCTTTGAATTTTGGGACTCTCTTCCACCAAAATTATAAAAATCCCTTTGCTCTTCATGTGCCATTTTTCTTTTGATCTCTTATCATTCTCATTGAAACGAGCTTGCAAAGTGATCTCCGTCATTGCCTTATCGTTATTTCTCTCCTCCATCCTTTGCTCATGAGCCTTAAGAGAGCTTTGCAACTCCTATTTTCTCATCGTATCAAGATTCTTCGATTCCTCAATCGCCACAACCACATTGTCAAATCTATGTGTTAAAGAACGCAAGATTTTAGCGACAACATACTGCTCCATAACAACTTCTCTACATGCATTCACTTGATTCACCAATCGAGTGATTCTTGTTGTGAAATCGTTGATTATCTCATTTTCCTCCATTTGAATCAATTTGAGCTGCCGTTTGTGAGTTTGTAACCTTACCACCTTCGCCTTGTCAGCCCCTGCATATGCCTTCTCTAAGATCTCCCACGCTTGCTTGGACGATTCGCAATCATCAACTTTTTCAAAGTCGTATTGATTGATAAAAAATAGCGCCTTGAAATCTTTTTTCTTCTCTTTATGTGTTGCTTGTTGCGCCTCTGTTGCATCTTGAACAAGAGGAGTAACACCATTCTTGATCATTTCAATAACATTTTGGTAGTCAAACAACACCTTCATATGCTTGCACCATTTATCGTAATTCTTCGCATTAAGGATAGGTAGGTTTGCAGGAGCCACGTGTTGATTATTCATTAACTACTGAAATGCCCGGAATTATGGATTCATCAAACAAAAAATGAAGTTATGGATCCCATGTTGATAAATTATTTGAAGTTAGAAAATGTTATGTAACCTCTCTAATGATCCTCCATATTATGAGAAATGTAGTGGATCCTTTACCTCAAAATAAAACGGAAATGATTAAGGGAATACAAAGCTTTTTCCCGTGAAATTTTTTTACTGTACCGCATTTTAATGAGTTATATAGTTCTTGCTGTACAAAGAAAAGCTAGCGAGATAATGAAAGTTGAGAGGGACTTAAGGAGCTTGCTGGGACAAAGTGTCTGGTTCAGTTTTCAAGGTGTCCTTAGCAGCATAAAATGTACTATGTGAAACACAACACAAATGTAACTTAATGCAAAAACTGAGAACCAACCAAAGCCTCAAAAAGTGTACAACATTTATAGTATCTTCAATAGAATTAACTAATAGGGTTTTAAATTTGACAGTTAACACTGTGAAGACAAAAAAGTAGAAACAATGTACTAGTACAAGACACAATCCATTAGATTCAGTCACAAACTACTTAATTACTTGAACCCACAAACTACTTAATTACTTACCACAAAAGAAAGAGGTTTTCAGACGAAGAACATTATGTTTTCCGTATCAGGATGCAACTTGGCAAACACCTCATCATTTCTCTTCGCTGACTTCCTTGCTTCATAGTATAATCTTCCTCTATATGCAGCAAGGTCAGCATAGTACACTGGAGGGACTAAAGATACAGATTTAGTGCATCTTGCAAAGGTAAAGCATAGATTATATATCAGTTTCTGCAAATCATCGGAACTAAACTTGTGCTCATCCCACAACACATGATAATGAGTGGGTTTGCTTGTACCTAGGCTTCCATTATGACTACAGAGGTAGAAATCAAACTCAAAAGGATGTACCACATCTGTGTCTACCACTGTTCCAGGGAACACGTTGCCAGTACAAACCCCTTTCGCATCTACGGGAAACAATCGAGTTTGATGACGCTTTTGAGCTACAATAAGAGTGATACTTGGAGAGTAATTTATACGCTCAAATGCGATCTTCAAATCTTTCAACTCCTCTGTAAGAACCATATGAAACTGGCTTTCACCAACACCATCACGAAAGATAACAATTTTTCCGGGCCTGGCTTTGTTCAACTTTGCATAATGTGTGACAAGGTCAAGGCAAACTTCTCCAAAATTCAAAATCTTCTCCATTCGATGCTCTTGAACAAGAACTCGTGCTGCATAGCGATTTGCAGCTGGCCAGTTAACTGTGGCAACCACAGCAACAATCGATGGACTTGCTTTATCCTGAGAACCTGGATGATTGACATCGGCCCCTATGAACATAACATGCTTGTCATTCTCAAAGTGTGGTATTCTATTAAGGAGCTCTACGTTACTGCCTCCAATTTTCGCATTGATTTTTAGAGCAAGATTGGTTAAATATTGGTCTTTCCCTTTATTAGCATTAGGAGATAAGCAGCATTGTGTCACTATGCCAACCTTGGTCTCAGCAATCCACTTGAGGCGCTTGTAACCTTCATCCCTTCTGTCCATCACACAAAGAAGAAACTGCAGGGGCTGTTGACGATTTATCCGTTCAAGTAATTTTGATAGTGAATTGTAATCCCCAAGTTTCTTCATTTCAGATTCCTCATACAAAACAGGATCCTTCATGTCAATGGCCATCATCTTGTACTTTTCCTTAAGATCTGTTACAAACTGATAATGATTAAATTTGTGGCGAGATCCCTTACTGGTAAAATCAAGGATGCCCCAATGCTCAACCGGTTTTCCATCCACCATTGACTTTCCAACTAAATTCCAATGACATTTCTCCACCCTCAGATTCATAGTACCACTCTTTCCATTTGGATCACCTAACTTCAATATTGGAGGCTCAATTACACGTCCAGTCACATTTGTCATGGAAGGGATGACATCCATTCCAAAATACTGAAGAATATCACCGCTGTCAAAAAAAGATTCCATTAGGCATCTGATTATAAAGATCACAAAGTATAAATTCGAAAATGCATTGAAATTATATTCATCTTACCCGTGTGGTCCAACAGGAGACGTCATCATCAATTCTATTGAAGATTTTCTATCCTTTGGACTAGCCACAGACATATTTTTCAACTTCGTGGATGCATAGAGATCAAGACTGTCTGTGGGATATCTCTGACCCTCAACCAAGATGCAGAGCTCCATAGGCATGTAATTAGTCTTGCTTCCGCGAAAAATCAAACAAGGAATATCTTTGTGTTCAATATTGAAGGAGTGTTTTTCTTTAAAGTAGTCAGTAAGATATTTGCGGCTAGGGGGGTTTCGGCCCTCTTCGTCCAAATAAGGGAAAGTGATATCGCGTGTTTTTTCACGTGTTAACCCAGCAATGGTGTATTTTTGTTTGGTTAACCTATGAGTGACATTTACTTTCAATCCAACGAGTTCCTTCTCGACAACTTTCCTAAATTTCTCAAACTGATCCAAATTGAGATGATTTATACGCTCACGGAGGAAATCCAGGACTTCCATTTTCTTTGGAAAAGGCAAAACTGAATAGTCAAGACATAAAGATAAACCCTGAGATGTGGTTTTGAGACTATGATGAAACCCTCCAATTGCAACTATACCGCCTGTAAGATCCATCTCTTTCATGGTAGGATTGGTGGGAAAGAAACATCGTCCCAAAGCAACTGTGCGCCTTGTTGGATTCTCTTTTACCACCAAGTCCATTCCCTGTAAAATATCCCTCGGAATGGAATACACTCCGCCCTCAATGTAATCTCCCAACTTGCGAAGCTCGAGTTTGTTCACCAGCTTTATAGTAACTGTATATGAAACAGCTCTTTCATCTTCACCTCTTGAGACCTCCACAGTAAAAGTTTCTTCAGGCAATTCACCAGCACTATAGATGTTTGTTCCTCCATCATAAGCAGTCATCAACAAAGTCGGTCTCTCGGTAAGCAATTTGTCTCGGATCAAAGATAAGTCGAACTTGGAAATCTTTTTTGGAGGGGAAGAAGCATTTCTGAGCGGCAAAGTAGCCTTCACATCCACATCGTAGTGCATGATAGTTCTTTCTGGTTTGTAGGTAACCGGAAAATGATTCACATGAAGTTTGCATCTTCGAATATACGCCTTCCCTCCCTTATCAGGCCGGTGTATGGGTCTAGTTGCTGGACTTTCCCCTGGCTGCTCTTTTACATTCAGAACTCCAATATCTGCACAGAAAATCGTCTTCCCTCATTCGACGTAATCATATAAGTTGATATTTTCACAATTTGTATGCACTATTTGCCTCATCAAAAATGAAAATTTGTAGTGCAATTTTATAGAAATCAATTTGTATCAAGATTAGTAGATCATTCACATACATTAGGGTACTGAAGTGAAAAAAGAAAATGAATATTTCCTCTTAGAAAAAAGATCAAACA